>NW_015647958.1:103859-161546 GCF_001515625.1 Sinocyclocheilus rhinocerous
TGTGCTAATTTTGTTGTGTTGTGGCTTGTTTCTGTTGTGTTGCGACTTGTTTCTGTTATGTTGGGCTAATTTTGTTGTGTTGTGACTTGTTTCTGTTGCGTTGTGCTAATTTCATTTTGTTGCCACTTGTTTCCATTTTGTTGTGCTAATTTAGTTCTGTTGTGGCTTATTTCCGTTGTGTTGCCACTTGTTTCCATTGTGTTACGGCTTGTTTCCGTTGTGTTGTGCTATTTTCAGAGTGCTGCAGCTTGTGTTATGTACAACTGGTCCACCTTAGAGAGTGGGTCCAAAATTTCGAAAAAAAAAAAAAAAAACGCAAATTGCTTTTTGGCAGAAACAAATGTACATGTACAGCTATTCACTGTAATTACAACAATGGATTTAAAGGGTTAGTTCACCCAAAAATGAAAATTTGCCCACAAATTACTCACCCTCAAGTCATCCTAGGTGTACATGACTTTCTTCTTTCAGACGAATCCAGTCGGAGTTATATAAAAAATTGTCTTTGATCTTTCAAGCTGTTTAATGCCACTCAGCGGGTGTTGCATGCATCAGTCCAAAAGAAGTTAAATAAAAAGCGCCCATCCATAAAAAAAAGTGTCTCACACATATCCATATTCAAAACGTAATAATCACTTTAATCTAGCTTGCGCTCACTGTTGTAATCGATTCGCTACAGGAGGCCTTTGTTCACCCTCCGGAGCCGTGTGAGACACTTTTTTTTAATGAATGGGCACTTTTTATTTAACTTCTTTTGGACTGATGCATGCAACACCCGCTGAGTGGCATTAAACAGCTTGAAAGATCAAAGACCATTTTTTATTTAACTTCAACTGGATTCGTCTGAAAGAAGAAAGTCATATACACCTAGGATGACTTGAGGGTGAGTAATTTGTGGGCCAATTTTCATTTTTGGGTGAACTAACCCTTTAAATGTAGGGGGCTCCACATTCACAATTATAATCAAGTAGCCAACTTAAAGGCAGGGAAGACGATTTTGGAAAGGCTGGCGATAGCAAGTAAGCTTTGAAAGCAAGATCCTCACCTTCCCTGCGTAATCACTCTGCAAAGCCACGCCTCCTCCAAAACACATGAACGCACTCAGGCAGACCGGAGACTAACCTGCGATACGATGAGAGACGGACTTGGTGGAGAATTGAAAGCAATGCTGTCAGATTACCTCATGTCTCATTCACCGCTGAAAAAACAAAGTACATAATATAACAATAATAGTGCATTTCATTCTCACTAGAACTCGCAGATGATGTATCATGTCTGCGCAAATAGGGTGCGTAGAGGCATGCAAATATGTATTTGACAGACAGGCACGACAGCCTATTGTAATATTCGGACTGAACATTTTGATTGGACGAACATTTTATGGTCCTACGCCTTCCACTGATGATATAAATACAAATAAATAAATTTAGACCACTTAACTTAGTGATTGCTATCGGATATGAAGAGACTTTCAACCAGCATAACAAAAAATGTTTTTGAACCAAATCACCTACACTGCCTTTAACATGTACTTTACTATAGTCAACACATCAAAATAAGTGTACGTCTTTAAAGCATGCCAAAACGTTAAACATAACGATTTAAAATCTACTTTAAAGTAAAACATTCATATAATCTATATATATATATAATCATAGTGAGCACTATTAAGTTAAAAACTTCACTTACTGGCAGTGAAATTAATTCAGTCCCATTTTTATTAAATATGCTTAGACTGAGTGACCACCACTGACATTGTTTGTTGTGTTCTGCAACGAGAGCACTCTCTGAAAATAAATTTTTGCTTGGAAACTACAGTATGAAGCACTGGTTGAGGAGGAAGAAGCGGTATAGCGGGGCTTTGCTCTGATTTACAAGCATAAAATGGACACATTCCCAATCCGCACACTGTTGACTACACACCTGTTGCAGAGCAGTGATTTAGATGACATGTATCCGTTCGTGTGTATGCGTGCGGATAGTGTGGTACATGGTCACTAGTCATATTTGCTCATCCTTCTGGATGGTAAATAAACAGTAATCTATTCCGTGACTGCTTGGAGGAAATATCTGAGTCACGTTAAATGCAGACAAGGCCCTGACAGTCTTCGTAAACCGTTTTTAAGACAGAAACAGATAGCTAGAAACTCGACAGAGACTCATTCAAAAGTATGGGGATTTGGAGAGGAATGTCAGTACTAAGCATACTTAATAACAGCTCTGAGCCCTGCATTCTGCATGCCCGCTGTGGATTAGTATGGACAGTAAATAACATAATAGCGGTGGACGTCTCCTAAGTGTACTAAATCAAACAACCCAAAATCTTTTTGCTAAAGTACTAAAGGTGGAATGACACTGGTGAGAGGATGCAATTGCAAAATACAAATACAGGATTGTCAACAGAGATCACAGCCTGTGTTACAACATTAGCAGTGGGACACCAGAGTTCATAAAAACAAATTTTCATTACTTTTTAGACAGATTAAAATGAATTATACTAGAGTACAAATTAGTGTGCAAATATCTTCAATAAGACCATGAACAGACAGACGATAAATATGTTATTTTCAGGTTTTCCATGGCTGTGGGAACCCTGTAACTCCTGTCTCTCTCCTACTGTACAAATATTCCCTATGCAAAATGCAGTGTCAAATAGTAGAAGGAAGTTGGAATATACAGTATTTGTGATACAGTAGGAAAAAATATCTAGAAAACCTACTAACTGAGATTTGTAAAGGAATTGTTCACCTAAAGATAAAAATGTGATGAAGATTTACCCACCCTTTGACCATCCAAGATGTACATTAGATGAGTTTGTTTCTTAATCAAATCAACAGATTTGGAGAAATTTAGCAGCTCACCGATGGTTCCTCTGCAGTGAATGGGTGCCGTCAGAATGAGAGTTCAAACAGCTGATAAGAACATCACAGTAATCCACATGACTCCAGTACATCAATTAACGTCTTACGAAGCAAAAAAGCTGCAATTTTCTAATAAACAAATCCATCAAGACAATTTTAACTTCAAACCGTTGCTTTGTGTGAGCTCTCATTTGCACCCATTCACTGCAGAGGATCCTTTGGTGAAGTGATGTAATACATTTGATCTGTTCCGATGTACAAACAAACAAAATCTACATCTTGAATGGCATGAGGCTAAATACATTTTCAGCAAATTTTCATTTTTGAGTGAACTATTCCTTTAAATGTATAGCCATAGCAGCAAAATGGCAAAGAACTGCAAGTTCAGCTTCTCTTTTCAAGTGTATGTGCTATAGGCACCAAGAAAATTGTTTCTAGTGGTTAAATAACACCAGAGAAAATTATATGTTGTGGTCATTAGTACATCATAGGTCAAAGAACTTGTGCAGACACAAGCTGACAAAAAAAGAATCCCAACAAATACAACTTCATGCTGTGCAGATCACTAAAAGTCTCAGTTCACTTGGGTGCGTTAAAAACCCAGACCTTATTTTTTTATGTATTTCTTTACTAGGCAGTGAAAACATAAAAGTTTGACATGACCAATGTGATTTAAGACTGATGCAATAAAGGCTTCGTACTACCAGCATTTCTTCCATTTCAAGGATGCTGAAAATGAATCAGTTCAATTTATGCCACATTTATGTCTCACTCGAGACAACTGAGCAACAAACACATATAACGTTCTATAAAACAGAAGAATTTATCATCATCTCAGCCATCAGGATGTCATCAGCATATTATATTATATTTTTTATTGTACAATGAATTGATTATATCATACCTTGACAAAAGCTATACTTGTTTTGCCAAAATGTTGGTAACTAATAAACAGTGTGCAGTTACATTTTTTATTTAACTTGCAACACAAAAAGGTAGGTGACTGTTTGTTTACTTTATTGTATGAATTGATTATCTGTCAGATGTTTTGAGGGGACTGAGTTTAAAATAATAATTATGAACAGCATCTATAATTGATAATTTGTGATTTCAGGCCAAACTACAGAACAGTGTTGCTAATGTTAACTAAAACTTTTTCTTTTTTGGGGGAACTGAAATAAAATAAAATATTAGATGATAAATTAGATGCTAAAATTACTAAAATGAAAATTAAATATATTAATTTAAAAATCTATAAAAAAACTAATAAAAATGGCTAAAAATTACTAAAACAAAAATGATTAAATAATAAAAGCTCATTCAAAATATTAATGAATACTATAATAATACATAATTACTAAAACAACACTGCTATAGAAATGTTTGGGGATCTCAATTACATTTTCAGTTCAAACCAAAAGTTGTTGTTGTTGTTGTTGTTGTTGTTTTTTAAATCATACTCCTTCTCTGTCATGGTTTCCATAAACTTGGCCATGCTAAGCACTGAATGACATTTTCTGGCAAGCAATCAGCACATATGCAGGGACCATAAAAAATACTATAAAAAAAAACCTCTGAACATCTATTGTAACCACAAACTCTTCCCATTTTTCATTATTTTATTACTTTCATGGTTTTAAAGCTATATTCGTAGATATATTTATATGCTTTTTTAGCCTGTGCCCATTTATATATAGATTTTATTAAGCCCTAGTTGGGCTGCACTGGGAACTGGACTAATGAAAAAGACATGTCACATACAGAAATGGACCACAGTGGTGGAGGCAAGATTCAGACCTGCAGGCAAATTTAGAAACTAGAAAGAGTACTTACTAGCTTGACCTAAAACAGATTTTACAGGCAAATACTGTCCTTGAAAGTGAAATTGTGATGAGTATGGTTCACTAATTACACTTAAGAGGATGACTGTCAATGTTCTGAGGACTGCATGTTGAGTCAAAGTGCTGGGAATGTGTTGTGGCCAACTATACCAGTAAAAAGCCTGATTAATCACTTCTAAGGAATTAGTCAGAGTAAATCAGTGTGAGTGATCGTGTGTGACTCAGTGGCATGTTCCTTCCCTCACATCGTACTGTATCTCTCTTACACATCTCAGCCAAGCCTGGGGACCCTTGAGTTTACATACTGTCTGCAAATCTTGAGGGGAAAAAATCTGATTTTTCTTTCTGCATGTGGGCTGGACTGCCATGTTTGGTGTTGGATTTATATTTGGCTTAAGAAATCATCTCTTATACTGTTGAAAAAAAAAAACGTTTCAGGCAATAAAAGCCTGATGGCACACATTTTCACATAAATGTCCACACACACACACACACGGCCCTGCGGAGCAGAACAACATTACACGCACTCACAGAACAATTGAACAAATCTGGACTCTTTTAGAGCTGAAATATTGTTCTTAGCAAAAACACAACCCATGAAAGCAAAAAGAGATCTTGTATGGAATAAAGAGAAGGAATGTGGGATCTTAAAAAGTGAAAAATAGGGCAACGAAGGAAATGGCAACGGTTTAACCACTTAACCAGCTGTTTGCTGTCTGTCATTACTTTAAAGCTGAACAGCCCTAAACACAACACCTGGAGCTCAAGAAGATAATCACAGGAAAGAGGAGAAAGGTGGAGCACATCTTTTTGTCTGAAAGTGAGATTTTAGTTCAACAGACAGCTTTTTAATAGAAATGAAATCAAGAGCATGGTTGCGAGTTCAGTAAAAAAGAAGCTCATATAATCTTAATATCTATTTTGATACACCACAAAATTAGTTCTAAACAAAGCCAAAGCAGCATCTCCGAGCAAAAGACTGTAGTGGAGTTTCATTTCTGAATGAATCAGTGTTGCAAATGATTGAATGACTCTCTCATAAAGTATCAAAGTAATATTAATGCACATCCTGTCTGGAAAACGTAAAGAGACAAGCACAGAATTTCTGTAATTCATTTAAAAAAAAAAAAAAAAATTGCAAACCTAATACTTTTTAAACTGGTTTCCACTCCCACATCAGCCATTGGTTGGCCAAACTGATAGCCCCGCCCCCAACGTCATGCCATTGGTTGTGCTGGAGGGATGCTAAAATAAACAGAGGAATGCTGTTATGGTACCACAAAGACAGTGTTCATGATTTTTACAAAAGCATCCTATCAGTTTTCATTGCATATAAAGCTGGGATTTTACATATTTTACCTTAAAATAAAGCTGAATATTCATAAAAAAAAAGATTAACACAAAAGATCTCAAACAGGATATCAATACAAACAGACTTTAATTTAATCACAATGTTACAGAAGTCAGCATGTACACAAAATAGAAAACTCTATACACTTGTCATGTAACAAGCTGGACACCTGCTTTTAAAATACCCGAATTTGATAAACATGAAATCTTTCCCAAAATTATGCACTTTTTAATGTCAAACATTACATTACAGCCAAGCACTGAGAAATTAACTGTATTTGGGTGAGAGGGTCTGATTTGCGTAGAATTTTTCTTCCAAGAACAACCTAAAAACTAGTAATACTGTATACAAAGAAGAAGATGGACCAAAAGCAACCAACAGTAGAGGGTGAATCATTTAAATCACTTGACGTCCCATTCACACAATTTGCCTTTTTTAAATACATCTTCATACCTTTCTTTGCTTAATCTGAAAAAGGTTTTCATCGGAAGGATACATGGAAGAATCTTTTGCAGCTTTTCGTTCTCTCTTTTGCCACTTCCTCTCCTTCTTTTTCGATAGTTTGTCCTTTTTATTGTTCTTTTCCATTCCAAAAGGCTTATTCGGCTTCACATTGGCTTTCCGTGGTGATGAAACGTCTCTGGTCTTGTGAGGGCTCTTTTTGTAACCTCTAGGAATGTCTGCATCTTCATCTAAAACAATTTCAGATTGTGTTTTCTTTTTCTTCTTTTTGGCTTCATTCTGGCTTTGCTCTTGCGGTTTCAACTTGCTCTTAGGGGTGTGTTTGCCGTGGTTTCCTGGCGTTTCTGAGTTCTGCTTGACGTTGAAGTATGTGTGTCTGGGTGTGTGCGCGATGCGTCTCTTCGGCGTGTTCTGGTTGTTGGTGTGAGTGTTGTATGGGTATGGAGACTGTTTGTGGCTGGTTTTTTGTTTCTTCCTGGGCGGTTGGGGGGTATTTGTAATGACAGCTCTGTCAGGTGAAATCAATCCGGCTTGCTTAAGTTCTGAAAGAGACACGTGTCATTAAATCTTTAGGTTTCTAGTATGATCAGCTTTTATCAATACAACTTGTCAGAAACAGTCTAACAAACCTCTGGCCTGCTTTTTAACTCGAATTTCCCGGTAATGGATGTCATTCTTTGTGTCGTAACGGGAAATAAATGGCAGGGTGGGATATGTCCCATTATACATTCTCTTCTCGGTGCATTCCTGCAGAAAACACACACTTTAACATCTCAAATCATGGACATCAGTGAAGGCACATCTGTCTTTCACAATCTCTTTTATGTCCACCAAAGCTGCATATATTTGACCCAAAATACATTAAAAACTGTAATATTGTGAAAAGTTATTAATTATTTTCCATTTTAATGCTTATATTTAAAATGTAATATCAGGGTTCCCACTCTTTCATGAACACCAGATTCAAGGACTTTTTAAAGCACTATTTATTTAATTTCAAGCACCTATCAAATTCACACCCCAGCATATGTAGCATCATGAAAGACCTCTTACAGTACTTAACATTTCACTTACACTTAACATTTACATTAAAAATGTCAGAGTAATGAGCAATTATATTTATAAGCTTTTTAAAATGTCTAATTAAAACAACAGAATAAAATCAAGTAGAATAAGAATAAAGTTACCAATCAAATAAAACCAGTATTAAAAAAAATTATTTGTACCACAGAGGTGGCACAGAAGAACACAAAAGTGGCTTGTAGGTGTATTTTCAGATGTTTAATGAAGCTCCGAGGTGGCATGAGTGGAATTAAATTCATAAATTCATGCTGAGGTTAATATTTTAAATATAAAATTTTGAATATAGAAATATTAAACGAATTAAATAACAGAAAAGATCCTTTAAAAATGAAAGTAAAACGTCTCTCGTATGGGTATGATACTATTAATAATACCCATTTGTGAGATATGCTACATCTCTCTGTTCATGCAGTGTGGGGTGAATCTACAATGGTGACAATGGTGTTGTTTACAAAAAAATTAATAAAAACCAGATACTATACACAAGCTCTCTGCATAGAGTGTATGCCAGGGTTCCCACTCTTTCATGAACACCAGATTCAAGGACTTTTTAAAGCACTATTTATTTAATTTCAAGCACCTATCAAATTCACACCCCAGCATATGTAGCATCATGAAAGACCTCTTACAGTACTTAACATTTCACTTACACTTAACATTTACATTAAAAATGTCAGAGTAATGAGGTTTTGAAAGTGTAGGTTTCATAAATTTAGACCACTTTGAGCAGAATTTAATTAAATCCATTGAAGTCAATGGAGTTCACACTGGTAAGATTTGTTTAAAAACGCACGTTCATTCATAAACAAAACACCACTGTGTTTGCTTGGAAATGCCCAGCAGCTCAGCTGTAACTTTGTTTGAAACTATTTTCGTTGATGAAATAGAGCAAACTCAGGCAATAGTGTTGTAGTCAGACAATGCAAGTCACTTAATATTAATTTCTTGTTTAATGAACTGTTGTATTAAATCAATATCACATTTGCAAACTCCCTTAATAATCATTAAAAGCTGTCACTCACTCATCGCGATCTCACAAAGTTCCATTATAATCGACGAAGCTCCCTACACTGCACAATGAATCTCTTATTTACACCCTGTCAACACTTTGTTTGCAATAATGAGAGGATTCGTGAGATTGCAGAACTCAGCACTGAACAAAACTCAGGTGTTTGAGCAGTGAGTGGATTCTGATTAACATTGTGTTCAAGGAATCAACAGATTTGTCTGTGATACATTACTCAACGCAGCAAAAACACATTGTAAATAAGTCAGAAACCTTTGAAGCTCCCCTGAGCGCAAACACAAATATGCTGATCGGGTCAGTCGCACTGGTGCTCCTAAATATTTTTTTTCAAAGTTGCACGCAGTAATTTTCATTCGCAAATGCACTGCTTCTCCATAGGTTCATGCAGGGCTGCGCATCAGCTCACACGATAAGTTTTTTTCTCACGCTACCCTATCTCAACCCCCAATCATTAGCGCAGTTTGGTTTTGTCTTTGACAGCGCATATAGGACAAGTTTTGAAATAGCACCATTCTACTAAACAAAATTTATTTCAAATTTAATTCAAGCACTTTCATGGACTTATATTTGTTTTCAAGTACTTTCCAGGCCTTGAATCCATGCGTCTGATATTCAAGTACTTTCAAGAAGCGTGGGAACCCTGAATATATTCCTGTAATGTCGAAGCTAAATTTTCAGCAGTCATTCCTCCAGTTCAATGATACTTCAGAAATCATTCTAAAATGCTGAATATGGTTGTACTGCTTAATATTTTTGTGGAAACTGAGATTTTTTTCAATTGGTTTTTGATAAATAGATAGCTCAAACGAACAGCAGTTGTTTTTAAATAGTTTTCTTTGTAACAATGTAAAATTCTTTACTGTCACTTTTAAAGAACTTCAAGCATCCTTGCTGAATATAAGTATACCAAAATATGTAAAAAAAAATTCAAACCTTCTGAATGGTAGTGTATATAGCTGTGCTTCATTTACAGTGTTGTGCATGAATATAAAATAATGGCAAAAAGATTTGTACACTGAGAATAAGATTTGTGAAAAATCTGACTGAAGTGTTTCTGAGTTTCCTAATTTCGTACAATTTGTTTTGTTTGAAGTGACAAGGATCAACATAGAGGTCAAAGAGGGATTCTTATTTTTTTAGTGTGTGTGTGGAAATGTGGTATTGAAAATATTTTTCTGTTTCGTTGTTGCGGTTGTTATCCATTGTGGAAAGCAACCAGCTATGTGACACCTTTGGACGAGGCTGATCCACTTACATGGCCGAAGTGTCCTTTCTTAGAGCAGTTGTAACAGTAGGCAGGTTTCCTGCAGGCCTCTGGATCACTGGCTTTGCAGAGGGGTCCATTAGTGGTCTACAAAGAAACAAAAAGACATGGATTTAGAAAGGAGACTGATTACCAACTTCTACACTACTAACATGGCAAAGTCTGTCTGCCTCCTTTAAGAACAGAAATACAGCAATATAAAATCTTATATTTAAATTCTGTAAAAAGAAAAATAGTGAAACAGTTCCTTCATTAACACTGATATTTTAAGGCCCCCTAGCCCTATTTATGTTTTGAAAACTTATTTGAATCTACAGGTGTGCTTGATTTCCTTAAATTAAAAAAAAAAGTAAAAGAAAAAGGATTTTAATTTTCAGGATTACAGACATTTTAGGAGCTGAATGTTCTTCGGGTCTCCAAATTTTTTTTAAGCAATGAATTTACATGATTTTTTCGGTAGTTTGCGACTTAAAGAACATTTTTTTAAAACTATTTGACACAATTTCAACCCAATAAAATGTTTTACAGACTGGCATAATTATAAAATATATGCTCATTACAACTTTAATACAACTTTAAGAACAATCACATTTTTAATAGGTTACCTTGTATATTTTATTCAAAGAAAACAGGGGATAGATTTAAAAAGATTGTTCATTTAAATCATCTTGAGGCCCGCTTGAAAGATTGAGGAGCCCTAGTGGGCCCTGGCCCCCTAGCTGAGAATCATTCATTCAAAGGGATAATTGCCCTAAAAATGTCCATTCTGTCATTATTTACAGTCGAACCAAAATTTATTCAGACACCTTCAACATTTCTCACATTATCACAGTTTATTCACTATAGTGTAGAAAGTGGCAATAAAATATAACAAGAACTCAGATTTAAACTGTGTCAGAACAAATTCATCTTGATAATGTCAGATAACTTTGATAGAAAGGTAATGAATTAGGTTGAATAGCTGTCAGCTGTTAAATTTGAGTACACAATTAGATAATACCAATTTAGGTCAACCAATTACCAAGCATTGCTTAATTTTGTTCAGTCTGGGGTGTACAAATGTTTGCATTAGCAATTAAAGAAAAAAACTTAAGCAAAACATGGTCAGGTCAAAGTGTCTGAATAATTTTTGGTCCCAAATTTTTATAAATTTTACTGGTAGTCCACTGTATGAAGAATTTTTGGGTATAATATGTCACAGTTTACTTTATTTTGCTATCCTCACTTACATAAATGAACTATAGTGTCCTGAACCCACTAGTAAAAAGATATCAAAAATGATATCTGGTGTCTGAATAATTTTTGGTTTGACTCTACTCACACTTCTGCATTGCATAACCATACAAGTTTTTATCTTCTGTGGACCACAAAAGGAGAATTTTAACAGAATGTTGCTGCTGCTCTTTTTCAACAATGGACTATTATCATGCGTCTTTAATGTGCATTTTTGTCAGTTTTTGACAGTCCCTGGTCCACTTTTATAGTGCAAAAAAAGAGCAGCTTTGACAATCTACTAAACATCTTGTAGCAGGCTGTACTCGTAACAGTAAAGGTGGATATGTCCAATTGTAGCAGAAGCATCTACTGTGTGACAAGTTAAAGCAGTAAGGTCAAGAAACCTCCAATTAGGGTGACATGAATCCGGGCGCAACCAGTACCAGAACACTCTCTAAACACCACAAAAATACAACTCCGCTTATGTCAAGTGTGTGAAAGCACCTCGGTTCCTCAGCTGTGCCCTTTGTGTGCGCGTATGTCTGCCGACTACCTGCGTTATTTTCCTCGACTTCACTCAATTCCTTTCACTCCGTTCTGTTATTATAAACCTCACTTACATTTCCCATCTCACTAGTGAATGATGACCCCCATTCACACTCTCTTTCTCCCATCATCCACTCTGTCTCCTCCTCCCACTCTTTCTCACAGACATTCATATAATCTGTATATTTTTCTTTTCTTTGAGGTGATATAAGGGAGTGATTACAGAGGGTATCAATAAATCCCAGTAATGCGATGGTGATAAGGCTGCCTTTGGAGTGCGTGTATGTGTGTGTGTGTTTCTCCATCTGGTCCCGGGGAGCCCAAAGGCGTTTCACGCTCCATCGCCCTCCGTAAATACAGCACGATAAAGAGGGTAAGCCGACTGGTGCGAGCGTGTTTGCGTGCGTGTGTGTGCGTGGCCGAAAACTACACACATATTGTCTTTTAATGTGTCCTCAAGGGGGCGTCGAGACATACACACACTCATATACGTGCGTTTTCAATAAGCCGGGACACACGCGGTCCCACCACGTCATATTTTAAACATATTTTCCTCCGTTCCACACACTCTCTCTCTTTCTTTCTGTCCGTTTTCCGCTTGAGTGGTTAAAGGGTGGAGGGGTGAATGCTATTAGAACCGTTGGTCATTATCAGCTCAGCACTGGCGACTGCTCCATCTCCATCACAAAGACACCACCAGTTACCCCCCAGACGCCCACCCTTCTCTCTCTCCGTCAGTCACTCACTCTTTCTAGCCCCCCAAACTCAATGCAAGGTTTGCCATCCACTGTCGTTTATTAGTGATACTTGATAATCAAGTTAATACAGAGGTTACGGATTTGAACAAGTGTATTGAACTTCAGTGCAACTTGTGCTATGGACACAAGTGACACCAAATCATTCAGCTTGTTGAGGAGAGATATGCCGTTACTTTTCCAAGTGATTGCCTGGTGGACGCTAAAATGAGTGAAAAAATCCCATACACACTGAAGGAGGGATCTAAGTCATATCTAAGAACTTGAATATCATAGAGAAACTTGTATGCTCTTTCGACTTGGGCGACTAAGCTAGAATCTACAAACCACCCAAGAAACCACCTAGTAACTTGGGATGAGAATTTATGGTCCCACTTTATATTAGGTGGCCTTATCTACTTATCTACTATGTACTTACATCAAAAAATAAGTACAATGTACTTATTGTGTTCATGTTGTATTGCAAAACACTTTTGCTGCTAATGAGGTGGGATATGGGTATGGTTAGGGACAGGTTTGGTGGTATGGGTAGGTTTAAGAGTGGGTTCAGTTGTAAGAGATTGGTCAACAGTGTAATTCTAAATGTAATTACAGAAATGAATTACAAATGTAATTACATGCAGGTATTTTTAAAATATAAGTACAATGTAAAAACATGCATGTACAAAATAAGTGCACTGTATCAACAGATTTATTAAAACGTAAGTATATAATAGTTAAGGCCACCTTAAAAAAATTTAATAAAATAAAATAAATAATATTTAAAAATTAGAATCGATAATTAGTCCTTAAGCAAACATAATAGTATACAGTTCACTATAATTTTGCGTTATACAAGACAAAATTTATGACTTGTGGTTCAGAGAGTCACAATCATCTCCTAATGATTCAGTGAGTGAATCACTGTTGTTAGACTGGTTCAAACAGATCTCTGATGAAATCCAGAGTCTTTACAACTGATTCATTAAAATGAAACCGCTCATACGAGTCATTTGTTTGCAACCTAGACCATACTGGTTTGGTCTGGATCATACTGATCTTTTGGCTTTTGACTCAAAAGATTAATTGTTTGTATTATTTTGCAGCTTCTCTCCTATCATTATCAATTCAGACTGAATTTACAACTAAGCTAAAACTGATTTTTCCTGCAGACTCAGGACATGCTGTCTAAGTATTTTAGTATGATGTTCCATCCACATCTGTGGAAGAATGCAGACACTTAAAAACAGTTAAGAGAAGATCCGGTTCTCCATTCCCAGTCCCACTAACAACTACACATCAATGTGCTAAAAACCACTGACAACCACTTACTATAGCAATCACATAACGTAACAACTGTAGCACTCATATTTTCCTCAGAAAACGTAAAATTTCTTCATTTGGCCTCCATTTATTTCCAAAACTTCCCTTTCTCCTTCTGTATTTCTAATGCTCCTTTCTTCTTACTACCTCAGAATCTTTCTGTGGTTCATTCGTCACTTTGTCCTTTAACCTCTGTCTCTTTCCTCATCTCTACTGTACCTTCCCCCATCTATCCATCTATTTTTCTTTTTCTGCACTTTTTCATTCTTGCTGATATCTCATGCAAATTGGTGTGTTAGAAGACCCTCCCTCCATCGCACATACGCTGTGCCCCCCTCCCTGACCTTGAGCTCCTGTTATCACACTCGTGCTCGAACGTCGTGGAAAAGGGAGGAAGACTGACAGGGGGAACAAAAAAAAAGACGACAGAGCGACCCCTCCTTCATCCGATCCTCTGTGCATAAGAGCTGCTCTGTGGCACTATTAATTACCTCTCTTTAGTGTGTGTGTATCACCTCTATCCGAAAGGATTATCGGGGCAGAGGGTGGCCTCTGATATGTTTGTGTTTCAGGGCCAAGAGTCACAGAGCATATTTTTTCTCAGACACACACACACACACACTCATATGACCTTGTGCAAAAAAGCATTTATAGACACACGTCACATCACAGTAGAGTCAGCTGTCTTAACCGCGGCTTGTGTTCTGCATCATTACTGTCTGTCACGCGACTCGGTTCCCCTTTCGGGCTTGAACTGATGGTAAAACTAATGACATTATTTACTGTCTTTACATTTATTTTGAAAGATGAAGCTCGCAATTATGGTAAGGGGCGTTACATTTCCGACGAGTACTTGCGGTGTTCGGCCAATCACAATGCACTGGGTCAGCTGGCCAATCAGAGCAGACTGCGCTTGTCGGAAGGAGGGACTTTGTAGAAAACGAAGCGTTTGAGAGAGGCGGGGCATATAGGACCTACAATAATGTACAGTATTTGAAAAATAATGTGTTTTTTGAACATTAAAGCATGTCAACATATTCTGTTACACCAAATACACCAAATAATGATCTTTAAAAAAGCATCATATGACCCCTTTAACAACAAGCAACCAAAACTAAATGTATAATAAACTACAACTACAAAACAGTATGACCCATTCAGGCTGATTTACAAACCAGTTGCAAACATGATAGGTGGGCATTACTGCATCGAGTAATAAGCCAATCATAGTGCTACGGAGGCACTCTCACATGACTTCTCGACTATTTCTCCCCTCACGTTCACAACATGCTTCAGGGCTTCCATGAGAACATAATGTGCTCCAGGGAGGCCAAAGAGACACTGCCTCTCTCTGAAAGCTCATCTGCTGGTGTTGCTTTTGGAGAGCGTTGATTTACAAAGATGTGCTTTACACAGTATTTCTTCTCATATTTCGTAATATTTCTCATTTTATTACTGTAGATTATTTTCTCATCCAATGTTTTTAAGAGACACCACCTCTCTTCCCTCCTGAAAGACGTTTATGCAAACAAAACCCACAGATTTACACACACACATGCACACTGCATCCTGGCAACAGTACTTCACACCTTGGCTACAGGCGGACACAACCTTAATCCTTAAACCCACATCAAACTCAAACTGTTTCCAGTGTAATCACAATTCAAACATGCACACACAGAGTCAACAGTCTTTGTGTGCTTGGTGGATTAGGGAGAGGTGGGAGATTTGGGGTGCATTTTGCATACGTAATAGAAAACTCTAGAGAACCCCCCAGAACGACAGGAAAGGGGTAGGGGTAAAGAGAAATCATTTAAAGACATTCACCATTTTCATCCAGACATGCAATATATGACGTTCCACCAAAATCACATCACTCATTAAGAAACCATAATTTACCTACAATATGCCTCTTTAGAGAGAGCGAAAGGGAGCGAGGTAGAGAGAGAGAGAGAGAGGAAGATGAACAGAAGCAGATCCAGGTTTAATATGCAATCTTCTGGATAAATCTATCTATAGACATGTAGTGCCTCATAGTGTATAACCTCCAATATCCCAATATCCAACTTGCAACAGCTTATATAAAATGTACATGTCATGACATGCACTGTCAAAATGAACACCACTGTATTATGGTTAAAAATGCACATCTAGTGTGGATTTATCTGCGTGGACATTTTTTATATCGTACAGAGGTGGCCTATATGAATATACACAGTACCACAATCGCTGGAAACAATGTATCATGGTCAAATGTTGATTGTTGATTCTCCTGCACAAGGGACAGAAAACAAGACGAGTTCTGATTGACATGACAGAGCTGCTGTAGCTCAGCGGAGCCTTTGCCAGGTCAACTGCTTTCCTGTGATGTGATTTACAAACAGAGCTTTGAACGGAGGTGTGGGGCGGTAGGTTTACACTGTGCCACTGCACATACCCAATGTATATGATAGTCCAATGACGGTTCACTCGCTAAATGTGGGACTTTTGTAGGCATTTTACTGATGTCAAGGAAGAAAGTGTTTCTGATAAGGTAAATCTTATTTTTACATTTACATTTATTTACTTTACGTTTGTGTGCAAAACCTGTGTAACCATTTTTCAGAAATCACAAATAAATCAAAATGGTCTTCCATTTTATTCTACTCAAACCACACACCTCCATGAAATATGCTAAACCAAATTTTTTTTTGTATAATATTATTAGAAATGGAGCAATTAGTCTTACTTTTTGACTATTTACATGGTCACACTTTATTTTAAGGTCCAATTCTTGCTATTAACAAAACTTTAACTATGACTTTTGCCTCAATAAACTTTAATTTGCTGCTTATTAATATTTAGTAAGGTAGTTGTTAAGTTTAGGTATTGGTAGGATTAGGGATGTAGAATATGGTCATGCAGAATATGTGCTTTATAATACTAATAAACAGCCAATAGATTAATAATAGACATGCTAATAAGCAACTAGTTAACAGTGAGAATTGGTCCCTATACTAAAGTGTTACCATTTACATTAACCTAATGCAAGTTATCTGGAATCTTACCATCCCTGTGCAATCTTAAAAACAGCTTCTTTACTGGCATTGATGGCTCCATAAAGAACATTCAGCATCCAATATAACCTTTCTAGTGGAAAAATGTTCTTTTGATTATGGAAATGTCCTTTACACTATGAAAAACACTGCTATTTTAATAGCTGTCCACTGAAAGGTTCTTTGGGAAACTCAAAATGGTTCTTCTATGCCATTGCTGTGAAACCCTTTTTCCTGACCTTTATATTTAAGAGCGTGTAGTAACGCCATGTCAACACACCTGATAACTTCATCTATTTTCATGTTTGTTCCATGCAAAATATTCCATAAATGAAAAGATGCAAAGAAATGCTATAAAGGACGCCCTAACCCATTTCTGGTCTCAGCTGCAGACCGTTTACTCTTCTGTCTTTCTCAGTAGCTCAGTAAGAAGTGTGTGTATGCGAAGGGCCGAGACAGGCTAACAGATAAACATTTTTCTATTTTCATGCCAGCTCCCCTTGCTTTTGTAATTCAAATGCAGACACAGGAAACTGGCAGCCAGAAGGCACACACACACTCTTACACGGATGTGCAGCCATACACACACATCTTGTAATGCTATCGACCCCTGGCCTCTCATGCAATGCCACACACACTGGTCTCTCTGTGCCTGCCTTCCAACTGATAACCAGAAGCCATCCTCCAAACCAGCGGAGGAGTGAACGACTGTGTGCGGGTTTGTGAGTTTAAGAGAGTGACAGAAATGGAGGAAAAAAAAAAAAAAGGCAGAAGACCTGTGTTTGAATCATTGATCGGAATGTATGCTTCTAAAAAGGTCATAATATCATGATTAATCAAATTTTCCTGGGGTGATTCTCACTAAACTGGTCAAGAATTTTTAAAAATATATTTCACTCACAAAATCAAAAGAAAGAAAAGAAGAAATTTTATTTTGCTTTAAAAAAATAAATAGGATCGATATGATTTTTGCATCAATGCATTGTCATATATACTCCCACCTCTTCTTCTCCCAATATTACCAGTTGCATTTTCACTTTCCTGTCTGATAAACAGAAAAAAGCTCTTCATCTCACAGCTGGAATAAAATAATCAGTTTATAAACAAAGCCCGAACAATGTCTTCTGCTTAAATGAATACCTGAGTTTCAAAGAGCATGACATATGACTCAGAAAAAACAAGACATAACAAGAAAGAAAAAAATATTTGCTTAAAGCCGCACAAAGAGATGGTATGACAAAGCGAAAACAACACAATACTGCTACAAGCCCAAATAACAAACATCTACTAAAGCATTTTGAGGTTTTTCCTCCAGGTGGCGACAGCACACAACATTCACACAGCATGACAACACCTAAAAAAAATCACAATGGTCACAGTTCATCAACAGAAAAGCAACATACAAATAAAATAAAAAATACGAAATATTTATATAAACATTTTTCTGAAAGAAAATATTCAGCAAGGATGCATTAAATTGCTCAAAAATTGACAGTAAAGACTACATTGTTACAAAAGGTTTATATTTCAAATAAATGCTGATCTTTTGAACTAGCCTATGTTATTTATTAAAGAATCCTGAAATAACGTATCATGGTTTCCACAAAAATAGTGAGTTTTTAACATTGATGTCAATAAGAATTGTTTCTTGCGCACCAAATCAGCATATTAGAATGATTTCTGAAGAATCACATGACACTGAAGACTTGAAGTAATGACCGCTGAAAATTCAGTTTTGCAATTACAGGAGTAAATTACATTTTAAAATATACTAAAATAGAAAACAGTTATTTGACTCAACTGAAACTCTTCTTGCCCTAAACTCTGATGTCTTGTGCTGACAGATCCACACATGAATCACACTCTTAAAAAGGTCAGCAGCATAACACCAGTGTGAGAAAGAACAGCTTTATCCAAGTGCTGTGCTTTGACATTTTCACTGAACTGTTCCCACGGGAGTTTAATCGATATAAACTGTGTCAGACGCTTCTCTCTGTCTCATGGACAGAGCACCTCTTCACTATATGAGAGAAGAGATCATTACATTCACAAATGTCTACCTGGCAACCAATGAAAACGTACTATTGATTTATAATCATTACAGATAAAGATTTACAATTACATTTTTACATTTATACCTTAAGTTGCTAAATGGCCCAAATCAAAAAATGCAACCCCCTCAAAACTCACTATGATATTCTGATTCCTTGATATGACTTGGGCCCTTTTTCAGTGCAAGCCTATTGGATTTCTTTTGTCCATTTTATACCAGGTAAAATCTTAAACGGGTCATATTATTAAATTGCAACAAGAAAGAAAAATAATTTTATTGCCTTAATTTATGAATCACTTTTCTTCTAAGAGGATTTTACAGTAATGTTTGTCCTTGAAGTACTGCTGTAGTACAACATCTATATCAGTAGATGGTGCCGTGTGTCTATCACACCAACATATATAAATGCATGTAGATATT
The DNA here is from genome assembly GCF_001515625.1 of Sinocyclocheilus rhinocerous. Classification (NCBI taxonomy): domain Eukaryota; kingdom Metazoa; phylum Chordata; class Actinopteri; order Cypriniformes; family Cyprinidae; genus Sinocyclocheilus; species Sinocyclocheilus rhinocerous. The sequence continues at coordinate 123,075 of NW_015647958.1, forward strand.
TACAAACTATATATATTTGCTCCCCATTTAAACATTTGCACAGGATGATTCCAGACCTTTCTATCGCCCAATGGCATATAGGTGTAACTAAATGTACATCTATCTGCAAAATAAATTTACTAATTTTCCAGCTAACACTGAATTCATCATTAGGTTTTTGGACCATATTTGGCTTGGTCTTACTGAATAATATTCAGAAATGTTTATATTGACAGCAAAACCATTTCTCTTTATTGCTGACTTTCTTCGAAAAATCACTTGATCGCTTTGAAGCCGTATGTCCCTCATACATTTCACTTGTGCTAATGATTCAATTAATTTTCATTACAGTGCAAAGGATTACTAGGCTGATCAGTTTGAGGAAAGGAGGGATTTTAAAAAGAAGTTTTAAAAATGGTAATTGCTCACCAATATCCTCTTAAAAGGTTTGGAATCCGTATCCCCTTCAGACCCGTAATATCTGAACCAAAACATAAAAGCTCTGTAGCGCGTTGCTAAATGTACCTAGTCACCACAAAAATGTATCTAGTTGTGTGTGTATGTGTGTACAGAACATTCTTAAAACTGTATTTTAAAGATAATATTTGATTTACCTTGTTGAATAAGTTAAGTCCTTACAGACGTACAACAGTTGCGTTTGTCAAATGAAAATTTAACCAAAGAACAGCATAATCGCACCAAACATAAAATTTGGCCCAGACACCACATTTGCTTTATAAAACTTTCACTCTTTGCATAGCTTCTGTGAACACTCGCACTTCTTTCTGTCTGTCTCCTTTGGGTTTTGTGGCAAACTTAAGAGTAGAGTTGAGTGGTTGTTGTTAGTGAAGACAGGTGCAGGCTTCACCCCACCCCCCCCACACACACACACAGAGGCACACACAGAGGCACACACAGAGACACACACAGAGACACACACACACAGTAAAAAACAGACCCAGTAGAAAGGGACTGGTCTGACAGAATGCCTTTTCACACCTGACTGGGCCTAGCATAGGGCGACAGGCCACAGCTCCCAAAGCACAACACCCACACACTCACACACAGGGGTATCTGTACTGTATTTAACTTTGAGCCCTCTAGATTCCAGGACAGTTTAAAGGCCTTAAAGACCGTCTGTTGAGGGTGACTCAATTTAAGTACCTACACACATAAACAGAACCAGGGCAGGACCCAGAGGATGAAAGTAATGCACAAACAGATGGACTCAGCCCAGCAGAACCAAGTGGACCCGCAGGAAACCATCACATGCTATTTTACGCCATTATAAAGCCTACAGACTCAGGAAAGTCCACATATGTCATCCACGGAGGCGCAGGGCGCCGGACAGCAATTCACTGTGACAGCAAATGGTCTTTTAACCTAGATATAACTCTTCTTTTTGGGGGTGCGACAAAATAGTTACCACTGATTATAACAATGATTTTAATTACACTACTGTAAAATATTTAATACTGGATCTCTTTCAAACTGTGTAAATCGCCCTGCATTCTTTCTGCTTTCTTTCTTTCTTTTTCTTTCTTCAGTGCATCTCATCTTGTTTTTGATTTAAAATCAAGATTTTAAATTGGACATCACATGCACCAAAATTGTACCAACACAGTATCAAAACTGGGTTGCACTTTATTTTAAGGTGACGTTGTTACGGTCTAATATTACACAAATAATTATTATTTTTTAAATAATTAACTGCATGCACTTACTATAGGGTTAGTGTTAGGATTAGGGTTAGTTGCTGGTAATTATGTATAATTTATTATTTTTACTATAGTAAGTACATGTAACATTTAACTATGTTACCGATTATTTTATCTTACAAAAATTAAAATGTCAAAATATATTAAATATATTTCAGACATGCATTAATATTACCAAGCATAAGCCTGTCAACATAGAAAATTATCCACATGCTGAATATGAAAATTGATATTATATTATTTTAAACAATTATAGTAAACAACAGCAGCAGAAGCTAATATCCGAGCCTGTAAAACTAAATTAGACAATTTGTGTTTTATAATTATTATAATTAATATAATAATAATATAATAATAATAATAAATAATATAATTATTATTTTTTAATTATATTTTATTTTAGTGAATTACATTTTTTCTAAACTGTATTTATATACTTATTTTTCACTTTTTCCTTGCAGTCCACAACCTTAATAAGAATAAAACGGTGACCCACCAGAAACAATGGCATCAATTTACCACAGTTTTACTGTACAAACAATAACTGTAATAACTATGGTATTTTGGCAGAAACAACAGATACCATGACACGCTTTTCAAAGAGGGATAATAATAATAATAATAATATCCATTTCCTTCTTTGTGCCATGAACTTAATTGGTACAAACTCAGGAAACACTATTTTTATTCAACACTGAGGGAAGAAATCAAAAAGCTCAGAAACAGTGAAAGTGAGAAAGATTTTTTTTTAAAGACTTTTAACCCTCCAACGCAGCTCTTTAACAGCCCTAGAGGCTACATTTTCTTTTCATTCCACCTTTCTTTTTTCTCTGTCTCCAGTCTGCCACCCCGCACACCAGGCTAGCGCTAACGATCTGGCCTTTTCATTAGGAAGCCTAGCTAATTAGACTGTGTGTGTGTGTGACGGGTCGAGTGACTGCTCGGCGCAGCGCGATGCTGGCAGCCCATTTCATGCTTTATCACGTCTTTTAATTGACAAACAACCTGCTCTTTTCTCTTAGGCTGAGGTCTATATTCCAGGAGTCTGAGCGGATGTGTGTGTGTGTGTGTGCAGATGTTCCAGCGCGCCCCTTGACGTTTAGCTGTGTGTGTGACTGTCACATGCCTTCTCACCCTGGTGGATCTTTGGGGAGAAAATGCTCAGTGAGTTTGCCAATTAACCACTTTCAGATTGTTCTGTGACAAAACACATACACACAGATGCAAATGCTGAGTAAAGCACACAGCGACCCAATAGAACTCATGTAAACAAATGTTGTCTATTTAAAGAATCACAAATATTTCGGAGACATTTTTAAATTCATTGTATCAAGTGACTTTATACACTTCAACACAAGTCTAGTTTTTAAAGCAACCCTTTGTGGTGAATGAAAGCGGATTTCTCCTCTGCTCAGACACTCCGTCAGGAGTCCACCATTCATACATGTCCACACAAAGGCAAAACCAGCAGGACGCATGGAAGCCACAATGATGACTAATAGTGCTCATGATGAATCTGTGTGTTTATACATGTGAGGTTTTATTACACACAAATGAGTGTTGGCTTCACTCTATTATTTGAGATGTTTAACATGTAAGGTCACCTGGAATTCCCTCAGGCAGACTCTATATGAATTCACACATAACTTGTCCTCACATTTTATATGAGAAACACAGAAACACATGAAAGCTTACCGTAATGTGATACTGTCTCCAGATTTCTGGGCAAGCCTGTTGAGAACAGAAAAAAAGACAATGAGAAAACCCAATATTTACATGAAAGGGAAGTCTGGCAGTTCAAAAACACAAGAAAAAATAACCATACAAAGGTTTATGGTAATTTTTTTTTTAATCTAAGGAGTGCTTCAGACATCCATTAGGACATGAATTCGAGACATTCCCCTTTTCTTTTTAGCATTGTTTATTTTTGTTATTGATCTACTATATACTTCCAAGCTTTGTTTTTTTTATCTTTGATTAAATGTACTGCAGAAGCAAAAAGTGAAACCTTTTAGGGCCTAATTGGAAAAACTTCACATAAACTCTATTTATAAAAGTAAACCAGTTTATGAAAGTAAATTTGTAAATATAATATGAAATTGATAAGGCAGATGCACAAAATAAAAGAAGATGAGAGACGAGATGAGAAGAAGTGGAGATTAAATAAGATGAGAGAATGAGAGAAAAGACAGGACAATGAGAGAAGAGAAGAGAAGAGAAGAGAAGAGAAGAGAAGAGAAGAGAAAGGAAATGTAACAAAGAGAAGAGAAGAGAAGAGAAGAGAAGAGAAGAGAAGAGAAGAGAAGAGAAGAGAAGAGAAGAGAAGAGAAGAGAAGAGAAGAGAAGAGAAGAGAAGAGAAGAGAAGAGAAGAGAAGAGAAGAGAAGAGAAAGGAAATGTAACAGGGAAAAAGAAAAAGAAAAGAAAAATGTAACAGGAAAAATAAATAAATGAACTGAAAAAGAAAGGAGAATAGTAGGATAAGAAAGAGGTGCAGTGTTGACAGCTCAAGCCGCCTCAACAGACACTGAGCGAGGGTGCTGTGAGCTTCCTACATCTCTCTGAAAATTGAAAGTGCTGGGGGCACAGCAGCTGGACTCATTTATACAGTTAGCTTTTCATTTAACCCCACCTGAGAGCCAGGCAGAGGCTTCAGCACCCCCTGTAGGGTTTACCCTGCTGAGTGTATTGAAGGAAACATTCAAAATCGCTAAGAATCTGCTTTCCTTTCCCTCACTCGCTGTGACAAGATGATACAGCAGTGAAGCTATTAAAAACATTTCCATACTGCCAAATACCAAAGCTGTTGTTTTGAACTTCCAGACTTGTTTTATTATTATTATTAATTAAAGTGACTGCCCTTACGGTGTTGTTCTTTTTCTAAGGACAGTTTACTGCCTATTGGTTGTCTAAAACCATTGGAGCTTTGACAATATGACTACATTTTTATAAACTCAAATATAGGAGGTGCTATGATTGTGGGGAAATAAAAGTCTTTTGAACACTAAGGAACATCAGACAAATATTGAAGCCAATTTGAAGCAAGTTCACATTTTCACATCCAAATGAGCTTTGTGGCAAATTAAACACAAATAGTGTTTACAAGGGAACATGTTATCAGGGTGATTAGTGTTACAAAAAACGCCAAACATAGAAAAAAGGTTTTACAATAGTTCAAAGTAATAAAATAACGGTAAGAGTGAAACCATATAAGGAGAGAACATAAAAAAACAAACAGTCATGCAATAATTTTGAACTGAATATCTGAATATTTTTGAGGCTGAATATCTGTTCAGACTAAATTCAGTCATTTTCATACCCTAAACATGTAACAAATATGTAAATATGAAGAACTGAGGTCATTCATTATGAAGAAGTATGTTACAGTGAGCCAGAAACCGTAAAGTAAATGGCCTGATATTTGTTAACTCTCAGAGTTCATTAACGAACGCCACATAGCAGTTTTTGAGACTGCTGTAATTATAGATTATAAGCATAATTAAAAGTCATGTGTGGCGGCTGAAGAATTGTTTGTTCAGCTAACCAGTAAGATCAACTAGGGTCTGCATTCTATATTTACTTCTTATTCTAGATTCATAATCAATTAGAGATCTTAGAGGGATGATGGCCACTGTGATTTTTATCATGTGATGTGAGAACTTACTGAGCCTAGATAATCAGAAAAACTTCTTACTTTGACTAATAGAATGCAGCAGAATATCTTGAAGCAGCACTGTTTAACTGCGCCCCAAAACCTAAATGTGTTTGTTTGTCATGTTATGCATGAATGGGGCCAATTTCGTTTCAATTAAAACTATGCCAAAATTATATTAAAACCGTTTCCAAATCACAAGACAACAAAAGATGAACAAACTCAACTAGCTTTTACGGTGAGGGAATGTGTTCTTGTGTTCAAAAACACCATTTAAAGAACGCAGGGCTACTATTTTTAACTGAATCTCTTCATAAAAAAAAAAAAATCAACGCTCATTGCGTGAGATGCTGAAAAAAAACAATGCAAGACCAGGGGTCAAAGAAAAAAATTGTTTACTGCACTAATTGATCCTGACTTATCTCTAATTATAAAACATTTTTCCGACCTTTGTTTTTGCAAGATATATCTTTTCTTTTTTCATCTCTCCTGCAGTTTCTAAAAGTAACATTTTGACTTGTTTCTCTTCCTCCCCCATTTCTGTCTCTCTCGGTGGGGTTGTTGTTGGGGGTGACGAGTGGAGCGTGTGTCCCACTCACAGCCTGTGAAGCGTCTGTCTTAATGAGAGAAAGAATGGCCCAGGAGATAGACACACAACACACAATACACTCCAAACCCAACACACACACAGAGACACATCTCAGCTCCATGGTCCACACAACACCAACACACACACACAGCACTACTCACGTCAAAGAAATGTCCGGTCATGTCACAGCGGTGGCAGCGTTTGTGCCAGTAAGCTCTCTCCAGACAGTTGTCATTGGTGTGGCCGGGCAGTGAGCAGTTAGAACAGTAACGGTTCGGACAGATCCTCAGAAAGTGTCCCTGAAGCCCACATAATGAGCAGCATGACACCTTCTGCTCATAAACACACACACACACACACACTCTCTCTAAGTCACAATAAGGACAACTATGACACTATAAAGTTGGCATATGACATTGTCTTACAGCATTAAAAGAAGAAAACTTTATTTTTAGGTTAGATTTCTTTTTTTTTTTTTAAGAATTATAAAGTATCTTGTATCATGGTGAATATCAAAGATTTGTAATTATAATAATAATAGCAGTAAAAACTACACTAAATATCCCAGTTTCTACTGCTATTTTGTGCAAATAATATATAATATAACAATGTTCAAAACAGATTAAATCTGAAAGACCACTTTACAAACGTACAACTTGTTATAGTTTATACCAGGGTAATTTAACCTTTTAGCCTAAAGGACCATGCTCAATTTTTATAGCTTTTTTTTTGTATTAAGGAAGTAGACAATACTATGGTAACGGCACATACCATGATATTCTTAAAGATATTATACTTCAATGTATCCGTGCTGAATAAAAGTATTAATTTCTTTCTTTAAATGTTATTGACCCCAAAAGTTTGAATGGTAGACTACAAATAACCATTAAGTAACTGATAATTATAACAATCCAGTGAATTAAAATTATATATGCAACCGTTCAACACTTATCTTACACAAAAAGTTTGATCCAAAATGCATTGTTAACCATTTTTATTTCAATCCAATTGTCTAAAATTCAGTTTTGATCATTCAATCGCAGCATTTTGTTAAAGTGGCTAAATAGTATAGTTGACAGTTTTTCTGGGCTAATGCGTACGATAGGTGTCAGCAGTTCATTGAGTGGAAATAAGGGAATTTTTATCTTTGCTGTGGGGCAGCTGACAATAGTGTAGACATAGTGACGTGTGGATAATGATGTACCTTTGGTGCAGGGCAGTTTCTGGAGAGATGGCCGGACTTTTTGCAGTTGTGACACGTGATGGATTTTTCATTGTAGTAACGGTTTGAAACACGCCTCGGGCCAAACCCTTTATTAGAGATCTGAGCCTACACACACACACACACACACACACACACACAGAGAGACAAAAATCACCTCCTATGAAAGACGATCCATAAAAAATAACAATTATTTTCTGTTTAATAAAAAGTATGTTATAAAATTCCAGTATTTTCTTTCATTCATTTCAGATTTGACAAAAAAATGCAACATTACCTCTTTATCCTTTTCTGATACAGCCCAGATCTGTTTATTCTCTTCATCATTTGCATGTTCTACAAAAAAAAGATCAGTACATGAGAAAAACAAACTGAAACCATCAACATGAAATTAGATAAAACTTCAATAAGAGATTGTGTGTGATTATGTGTGTGTGTGTGGATGAAACAAGAGGCCCGCTCCCCTAATTTGACCTTTTTTTTTAGCTCATTCTCAAGAGACAGAGAGACAGTTACTACAGCAATACACAGCTGCACATCAGCACACACTGAATTAAAATACACCACACACACATACATACATACATACATACAGAACACTAACAAAAACTCCACCGAGTACAAAGTAATGAAAATACACAAAACATCTTGCAGTGAACTGACCAGAGCTGACCAGGGTCATCAAAATAAGCATGATACCAACAATCACTGATGCTAGTTTAGTGTGTCACATTCTACTTGCACTGAAAAATGATACTGATTCATGAAACACAATTTGAAGTCATATTTTCACAGGCAAAAAACACACGCACACAATTACAGATATCCACACTTACAGGCAAAATAATTACAATAATTATGAAAACAAACCATATACGTTCATTCATTAATGTGTTTGCTTTTTTAAATCTACACACCCAACACATCGCAACAATGCCCCCAAGCATCCCCGAGGACCCCCAGTACAATAAACAGGAAACATTTCCTTTAATCCTGATGCCCCCCTTCTTTTTCTCTCTCACAGCTACACATACACACACACACACACACCTCCGTGTCTCTACGTGGGGGAAATGCCTCGTCAGTCATGGGCCAGCAGTCACACAAAGCCAGAGAAAGGAGGACCTCACTATGGTAATCCTGCCAGGCCTATTCACAATGACACACACACACCAAAGATACTATAATGTACTTCTCATATGAATATTAGGAATATTTTCATAAATCCACCCAGTTTTCACATCAAATCCCCCTCAAACACTAAAATAAAACAGTATGTGGAGTTTTTCCAATTGGCATCCACACAAAATATACAAAATACACCACCACCAGAGGGGGCGCTAGAGAGTAAGCCATATTCAACATCACAAAAAACCTTGCACTTTCCATACAGCCAGACCGAGATGGAAGGATGAAAAGTAGAGCAAGGGAGGGGGGAATAGTGGAATAGCGACAGATGCTAGTCTCATAGGTATGCTAATTAACATAGAACCAACAAATAAAAATAAGAGGTATGCGCGCAGGGTGCAACTTCATCAGTGTGTGTGCTTTAATGAATTCCAGCTGACTAATAGTCTGAGAGAGAAGAAAGCTGGCGTGCGCCCGGCCACTAGCATTGGGTCCATGGAGAACAAAACGGATGTGTAGGAGAAACTAATTAACCATGAACACAAGCTCCCATTAGAGAGAAAGAGACTGAGACACTATTCTGACTTTAAGAGTACTCTGTGTGTAGGGAACAGGCCATGTGAAGGCGTATCTCAAAACACAAACTGTCTGGGACTCTCTGAGTGTTTCCTCTCACAGCTGAATCACAGTCCTGAACTAAACTGCTACTAAAACTTCTTAATGGGATCCTCCTTGGAAAATTCATTTAGCCAGTTCTGAAGTGAACATGAGGCCACAAAGAATGCCATAGTCAATATACAGGACCATTCTGAATTTATTTATTATTTTTTTTTTTTAAATCTTATGCTCACCAAGGCTGCATTTATTTGATCAAATACAGAAAAACTTTAATTTTTTTTAAATAACTGTTTTCTATTTTAATATACTCATGTGATAGCTAAGCCAAATTTTCAGCAGCCTTTACTTTAAGTCTTCAGTGTCACACGATCCTTCAAAAATCATTCTCTTATGCTGATTTGGTGCTCAAGGAACACCTGTTGTCATTATCAATGTTGAAAATAGTTACTGCTTAATATCGTTTGGAAACTGTGATACATTTGTTTTCAGAATTCTTTGACAAATAGAAAGTTCAAAAGAGCGGCTTTAATTTAAGATAGAAATATTAGAAATCTTTCTATCATTATAAATGTCTTTACTGTGACTGTTAATGACTTTACTGCATCCTAGCTTTTTGACCCCAAACTTTTGAACTTTAGTAAAATTTTTATAATATCCATTAAAAACATTTATGCAGAAACATAAAGAATTATGGTTCATCATAAATAATTGAAATTAGGGTGGTGTGGCATAGTGGTTAAAAACTTGGTCAGGTTGTAGGTTTAAACCCCACCCCACAAAGCCAATTGGTGCTGTCAGTCACATCCTTTGATTCTAGTGCCACATGGCATTTCGGTTAAAGTGATTGGCCCAAAACAGTTCTGACCACACATGAGCCACCATGAGCAAATATGGCATATTTGAAATTGCATACTACTATGGGGTCAAGCAGCAGCCAATCAAGAGCCTTTGGGCCAGTTTTACTAACAGCTTGCGCCAGCGCAAACCATCTTTTGGCGTTAAAATAGTACAGTCAGGTTTTACTAAAGACGCGCAGTTACGAATTAGCGCTGAAAAGGCGTGGACAGTTATTTTTGCGCCTGACCTTATTGAATATGCATTTCTAGGAGTTTCCCTTTCAGATGCAAAATTTATGGGACTAGAGTATTCAAATGAATCAAGCAACGAGATTTACTAACGTTTGCGCTCGTCAAATTACGGGCATTTGCGCCATTATTTAACGCCCAAAAAAGCATGTCTTAAACTATTTTGCGTTTGAAATGGATGAAATGTGTTGCTAGGAGAGGCACCGCAGAGAACAGAGAGCGCATGGTAGAAGGGAGAGGATTTTTTCCACACATTAATTTATTTGGAATGAACACATTATCCGAACATATCATTTGCCAAGCCATGTTATTTTTAATTTGCTTCAGGAAATAAAAGACGACTTGGAACCCTCATCTAGGAGTCACGCAATACCAGCTTTATCAAAACTGTTGCAACACTTCACTTTTCAACGTACTGTGGCTTATTTCTTTCTTTATTGTTTATTCGCGACTACGCTAATTTGCACTGCACTTGGTATATTGCGTTGGTCGATATGTAAATGAGATGTTGCGTCTGTGTTCTTTAATTTGCGCGTTGTTAGTAAATTACCTGCAGAAATTTCCACGCCCATCGGCGCTCTTTTGGAATTGCGCTCTCGCGCTAATTTGCCCTGTTTAGTAAAACTGGCCCTTTGGCATTAATAAGAATGCTATCGGATAATTTTCTCTAGGAATTATACGGACTTGTTTAGACTGATCCATTAAATACTAACGTGAAGTCGTGGCCTAATGGTTAGAGAGTCGGACTCGTAACCCAAAGGTTGCGGGTTTGAGTCTCGTACCGGCAGGGATTGTAGGTGGGGGGAGTGAATGAACAGCGCTCTCTCCCACCTTCAATACCACGACTGAGGTGCCCTTGAGCAAGGCACCGAACCGAACCCCCAACTGCTCCCCGGGCGCCGCAGCATAAATGGCTGCCCACTGCTCCGGGTGTGTGTTCACGGTGTGTGTGTGTTCACTGCTGTGTGTGTGCACTTTGGATGGGTTAAATGCAGAGCACTAATTCCTAGTATGGGTCACCATACTTGGCCACACGTCACATCACTTTTTTTTTTTTGTAGGCTCACTCAGTCAGACTTCTGACTATTGGACTAAAATTCAGTCAGCTTTGTTGTTTACAGCTTGCCGTTTTTGCATGCATTGAAGGAATTTGAGGCTACCACGAGCAAGGCATTTGTAATGAGACATATTTCCAAATGAAGCAGAATATTCAACAAGGGAAGAAAAGGTTGAGCAGGATGTTATTGATTCACTGGAACTGACTGGATCATGAAAAGGGGACTTTCAATAGCATAGCAGACCTAGATCTTGATGTTGAATTGCAATCAATGGTGAAAACACTAAACCCAAATATGGACGCTGAAGATCAAGTTCACCCTCAAGAGCATCTACAAGTATATCAATAACTTCTTCAAGTTTCTTGGTTATTCACAGTTATATTACTATTAAGTGGCATTAATCTGCATTAACAACCCAATTTTAGAGAGGCTAAATCACCTACAACAGTAGCTTAAAATGCGTTAAATGCTAAACGGCTATGTGGCAATTCATATTATTTTGGACATGTGGCCTAGGTGACTTCAGCTGAAATGCTAAGTCATTTTAGAGGTAGAGAATAATATTACATATTGATACAATACTGAACAATAGTAATAAAATACATTTTCTTTTCTTTGGAACAATGTGCATTGTGCACTGATCCAGAAAGTGCATGTAAGGGATAGTTCACCAAAAAATAAAAATTGTGTAATTAATTACTCACCACCATGTTGTTCTCATGTTGCATCTTTGAAAAAACACAAAATTCCCTCAAAACTTTCATGCTCCAAAAAAGTGTATAAAGGCGTTGTAAATGTATTCGATATGAACAGTGTCTAGCAAGCAGGTTTGAACTAATGTTTACCATATTTGAAGTGCTCCATGGGTGCATTAATCATTGTTTATATGTGAATAAAAGCCTAAATTTAAACTGTTCATCATACAAAGCATTTGTCTCTTCAGACTCTAATTAAACCAGTCAAATCATATGGTCTTCTTGAATCATGAAAGTTTTGGGGCTATGGACTTTCATTTGAGGGGCAGGCATCTCTCAGGTTTCAATAAAAAGATATCTTCAACTGTGTTTTGAAGATTAATAAAAGCATTATGGCTTTGGAAGTACACAAGAGTGAGTAAATTAAGACATTTTCATTTTAGTTTGTTTGCATAGACAGCACATGACATCCCATACCAACCAGTCACACACGCATCCATCCTGAGCACCTCTCTCCGCACTCGTCTCCCTTAACAACCTCCCTCAAGTGTAACCATTCAGCCTCCTCTAGCAGACTCCACAGCACCGGGAGGGGAAACATGGGACTGAACCCTAAAAAAGCTGATCAAAGCCTCAAGCAGGCCCCGCCGTTAACCAGTTTTGCGGGCCCTTTGTGCGGTGCTGTTGACTTCTGCCACTGTGCTGGCGGAGGGGACAAAGAGAGCGGAAGAGAGGCCAGCAGTCAGATTAACACAGCCATACATAACAATGGAGCCCGAGTGTGTGTGACCCCGTGTACCTTTGTGTGTGAGGGTGTACGTTTAAGAGAGGGAGAGAGGGACATGAGAAGTTGCTCATGTTTAGTCCCATTTTTGGTTCTTATTGCAGGACTCAACAATATAGATAGCCCGATGACCAAGGGTCAATGTAAATGTTTTGGGATAACTCTCTGAACCCTCATTTGACCTATCTGGCTAACATCAAAAGTTGTTTTTATGAAAGAAATACTCTTATTCAGCAAGGATGCATTAAATTGATCAAAACAAAAAAAAAATCTGTTCTTTTGAACTTTTTATTCATCTAAGAATCTTGAATGAATAAAAAAGTGCACCAAATCAGCATATTAAAATTATTTCTGCAGGATTATGCAAAGACTCACAGCCTTGGTGAGCATAAGAGACTTCTTTCAAAAACATTATGATCCCAAAGTTTTGAAAGGTAGTGCAAATGAGGTGTTAATCAAATTTCTAAAAATAACAGTTGTATCGAAGTTCAAGTATTAAAAACAGCTCAGTAATATTTTAGAAAGTATGCAATACATTTTTGTCTTTATGTATTCATTCACATCTTTTAGAGCTACTTTTAGAGCTTTAGAGCTACTAAAGTGTCCCTATTGTGTTTTTTTTTGCAAATTACCTTTCATGCAGTGTGTGATAGCTGTATATGAATGTAAACAGTCTACAAAAAATTGTTGCTGTAATGTTCTGTCGAGCATGCAAAATATGTAGTTGTGTGTGCTGTGTTGTGTTGTGTTGTGTATACACTCAATGCAGCTGTTGGTCACCGGCTAACTCACGTTATAGTTCTGCTAATCAGCTGTCGGCCCACTATATAAATATTTAATATAAATATAAATAAATAAATGATAAAAAAACTCAAATTTTGTGGTAGAACCAGTCAAAAAGTTGGGCCAAAAATCAGAACTAAAAACTTCCTTGTTTAGCGTTGTATTGTCCAACTGATTTTTCAAGTTGTAGATAGGAAATACAGTGGGTACGGAAAGTATTCAGACCCCCTTAAATTTTTCACTCTTTGTTATATTGCAGCCATTTGCTAAAATCATTGAAAAATTTAAGGGGGTCTGAATACTTTCCGTACCCACTGTAGATATTCCTTTGAAATAAAAAAACATGGTTGTAAATAAACTTCTACACAAAACGGCACTGGTGAATAAACAGCAAGATGCAATGCAACAACCATGTACACGACTGGCTCAGGTGCTTTTGAGGAACAACTAATCACTTGATTCACAAAGGTTTGAAAGTTAGTGCCATCAAATATTTAAATGATATTCAGAGATTGCTTGAGGCACTTAGTAATGTTCACAAGTACATCTGAATGCGCCACTTTATATCCAGTGTTTTCCATATAAACCATCATAGAAACTACCACTGTGTTATTTTAATTACTTTTTTTGGCCACTCTGGTTTAATGTATTTTGGATAAACCCACCTCCAAATGGCATGCAAAACGAACTATGTCTTGTTGCTTTCTCTTCCTGTCTAAGTGGGCGTTTCTTGGCCAGAATAAGCTGCAATGTGGACCAGACTCTTGGCCATTTAGTCAAAGGTCTGGATATGCGAGACTAGTGATACAGAGAAGGGTAAATGCCCCACAGAAGGGCAGACATGGGGGGTCAGCAGCCCTCACAGACCCCCTGACAAATACTTGACATGGACCACGGAGCAAATGCATTACGTCCCTATTCACCCTGCCTGGACCAGACCTTAATCCAATCAAACAGTGATCAAACACACACACACACAGCGTTCGCGCCTGCTTGACCAAAGGCATGTCTTTCTCTCCTCCTGGCCTCCATTCTCCTGTTCCTCCACTTCCTTCATGAGCTAAATAATCTCCTCGCTCATTCTCATTTCCTGTCAGAATCCATCCCTCCAAATCGCTTTTATACCTTCTGTGCAGCCCTTTCACCCTCTTCATTATCTTTATGGCCTTTTTGCCATTTTTATGGAAATGATAGTAGAGAGAAAACAGGAAATGAATGGCTGGAATGGGAATAAGAAATGTTGCGAGCTAGATTCAAACACTTATTTCCCACATGAGCACCATGGCACCATCTGCTAAGTCACAATTCCGTCCTCTCTGTTCCTTCATGCCATTCTATATTCTTAAAACTTTGAATCAGTCTTTGTATCAGAAATGCCAGATTTACATCCACACGGGCAATTAAACTCTTCTTGACGGAGGAGACGGAAGGCAGAATTCAAATGAGCGGTGCAGTGAAATGCATCATGGTCCGTGAACAGACCACAGTGAGTTAGGTGAGCAGTGGTGAATGGGAGTGTGAAAACCAAACAGTGTGTAACAACGCCACACTTCAAAGACAAAACACACACACAAGGGTACCTCACTACAAGAGACTGGAGATACGCATGCTTACAAACATACTCGCTAGCGTTTCACACTCGACTAAATTCAAGCCTCCGGTTGGACCACGAACAGAACATGTTGGAAGAGAAGACCAGGACATGAAATCAAGCAGAAAGAGACAGACATGTTGAGACAGAGATGAAATGAGAGAGATAGAGAGAGAGATCTCCCTCTCGGTCAATACATCATGTACAGGTCGATTATGGATTACAGTGGCACATTTCATTTCATTTCATGCTCAGTCTTCACGTTTGCAGCACTGCTGTGGAGCCTTGCAACATGGATTACACTGATATCTCTATTGGACACATACACACAACTTTAGCACCAAAAACCACCTTTGGAACACACACACACACACACACACAAACAGTTTCACTGTAGTTTCCGTTACTGCCATGATATGGTTTTTAAAGGGAAAGTTCATCCAAATCTGAATTCTGTCATTAGTTATTCACCCTCATGTCATTTCAAACTTGTGTGCCTCAATTTTACGAGAGAAACATAAAAGCAGAATTTACTAAATAATCATTACACAACTGTTGTTAAAGAAGAACCATTCACAGTGACCAAAGGCTGTCAAAAAAAATCTGTGAAAAACTACACTCTTAAATATAAAAGTTCTTTATTGGCATCTATGGTTCCACGAAGATCCTTTATATTAAAAATGGTGCTTTAAAGTGGAAAGGTTTTTCAGATAATTAAATTGTTCTTCTCACTAAGAAAATCAATGCTCACTGAAAGGTTCTTTGGGGAACCCAAAATAGTTAATTTATGGCATTGCTTCAAAAACCTTGCAACCTTTATTTTGAGTGTATGAAAATAAAAGTAGTCCATATGGCTTGTGCACTATATTGCAATTCTTCTGAAGGCATATAATAGCTCAATGTGACAAAAAGGCCAACATTTAAATCATTATTCACAAATGATGACCTGGAGTATGCTGGTATAAGTATGGAATAAGTAAGTACAGTATTCATGATCATTTTATGATCCCTCTTTTAAAAAATAAAATAAAGATCTTGCCGATTTTGAGAAGAACTGTAAAATTTGGGGCCAAAATTTGGTAAATCAACTAATTTTTTACATTTATTGTAAAAAAAAACAAAAAAAAAACACTTTTAAAGGTTTGAGTTAGCTGGTAGAAATTATATTTGGCTTTATATGAAAATGGAGAATAGAACATGAAAAAAGTCCTCATTTGGACAGCCAGGTAACCGATTGCCAATGAAGATGTACAGTAAGCATACCCCCACGTCTGCCATACACTCTGACAATCAGTTCATATTACACCCACTCTGCAGGTACAACACGATAGTGGGGCATGTGGCCAAAGCGGTGCCCCCTACCCAAGATTCGGCATGGCACATGGTACGTGCTGCCACGCTCCTGGCATTCCTGACTCCCAGTTTAAAGGGGGAGGTGGGGCAGGTGGCCAAACCTGTCTGTCAATGTACCGTTGCCTCTTGCAACCCAGAGGGGGCCCAATTACTGCCCAGCGGGGCACAGTATGGCAACAGCATGGCAACCACACGGCAACCATACGCTCCAATCAGAGTGGCAGACGGGTAAGTGACAGGAGATAAGGGAAGAGAGTCACATGGGATTGAGAAAAGCACATGCACACACTCAACATGACTCTTTGTACTTGGTAATCTGATGTCAAGTTAATGAAAAAACAAAAACAAAGCCTTCAACCATAAAAAAGATACAGACAGTCCATCCAGGAGTTCACCAAAATTAAATTCTGCCATTATTTACCCTCATGTCATTCCAAACTTGTATGACTTTCCTCTCTCCGTGAAACACAAAAGAAGAAATTCTGAAGAATGTTGATGCTGCTCTTTTTAGAACAGTGACCAAGGGGCCTGCCAAGCTCAAAAAGGGACTAAAAACAAATCCAATTTTTTATTTCCAAAACTTCCACAATGTAGCTCTCAAATTCCAACTCAAATATTTTCTGTGAATAAAAACTTTCAGTCTGCTCTGGTCTATTCCTATCACTGCCATCAGCTTCAGAAGACTCCAAATATATTGTGTTAATTTATTTTAATGAAATAATTACAATAAAATACTTAACAAATAATTGTTATTTTTAAGTCTTCTGGACTAGTTTTGTGTTGATTTTGTGTCAGTTTTAGGAGCTTGATAGCCCTGCACGCTTTTGTTTGCATGGTCAAGAATGGTCTAGTTTGTGTTCCATGAAATAAAGTCACAAGGGTTTTATAATAACATGAAGTTAAAAAGTAAATACAAAACACATAATGCACAGATTTGTTATGCACTGTAAACATTCACAACTCTAACTAACATCCATTTTCAAGAGTCATTACAGTAAGTTATCCAAATCCTGTAATGTAAGAAAGTGATAAAACAGGAGGAAAAAAATAATTTAACAACAAATTATGATGCAAATAATGTATATTTGGTTTAAAGAACGTACTGGCAGTCAGGCTGAATGTGCATCGATAGAAACAGTTTGTGTGCACATGCACATCTCAGTCTCGATCAGTCACTTGTCACAGCGCTAGTCCGTGACAAACCTGCTTCAAGAGCCCACCAGAAAAATATGTCCACAGCTTGTCCTGCCATACAAATGATAACAGCACTAAGAGACACCATGCATATGCTTATATATGCTAAATACTATTGATTTGTCACTTGATTTGTCACTGCAGCAGCTTTGGAGCTAGCATGGGATATATATTAGCCCGTTACTGAATATATGCAAGATACAGAAACAGCATTACTAGCCACCAATCTGTCAACATGTATATTTCAAAACTGGCATTTCAAATGTAAATTGTCTGTAATTTTACAGTGTGCTGCTTTTGCTGGTGCATATAGTGTAACGTTTGTAAAAGTGTGGTTAAAGGGGCTCATAAATGAATATTAGATATAGTCCATATTATAGGTCTCAAATTACATTCATGTTTGAAGCACAACATTTCCTGTGAAGAAAAAATTTCGGTTTGTTTTTGTCTATTCCAAACACAAAGCTCTCAGTATCAGAAGACTTTGAATATATCATTAGTCACCAGTGTGTCACAATGTCAGTTCGATATTTATTCCAAAACATGCATTTCAAAACAAAACTGTATGTAAATTGCGCATTTTACTGGCACATATGGTTTGCTATTTGAAAAAGTGTAGTCTGGCACATATGATATCTTTGCTATTTGAAAAAGTGTAGTAAAAGGGGCTCTTAAATCAGATCAGAATCACAGCAGTGTTAAAATATTGGTGTATCTCCGACTGTATCTTCTATATGAACGTATCCTATATCTAAAAGAAAAATGAATACTCAGACTCGGCCCGTAGAATCTCCACAGAGTGCAGGTGTTTTAAAAAAATAATTTTAAATTGAAATGACCCTGGAAACATCCCCATCACACAACAAGCAGACTTAATATTCCAAACCTTCAGTTTTCCTTCTGCGTCCATGTACGCACAAACATACGAGAAGGAAAAATGAAATACTTAATAAAATCAGTAGCTTGCGACTTCAATTTCATTCTGATGAAAATTCTCCTCTGGGAGTGTTTTTCTATCAGGCTGAGGGGCAGATCGACTTTTCATGATTGTTATTATATGAAAAGAGATAAACACCATCATTAATCGGCTAC
The DNA here is from genome assembly GCF_001515625.1 of Sinocyclocheilus rhinocerous. Lineage (NCBI taxonomy): Eukaryota > Metazoa > Chordata > Actinopteri > Cypriniformes > Cyprinidae > Sinocyclocheilus > Sinocyclocheilus rhinocerous. The sequence goes on from NW_015647958.1 coordinate 141,615, forward strand.
ATTCCCTTTCCCTTATCGCCGTGATAGGAGGAGAGGAGGGCTTTTCTTCCTCCCATCCAACCCACACTGTAATTAGGCCTCCCTTTCATTCACTCACTCACTAAAACGTGAACGCGCACACACAGACACACACACACACACACAAGGGATGCGAGAGACAGCAGTGTTCAGCAAATTAAAAATTTGTCATTAAGTGGAATTTACCATAATGCTGTTTTATCTTCCAGCAGTTGGGAGGGGCTGATGAAGTGTGTGTATGTGTGTGTGTGTGTGTGTGTGTGTGTGTGTGTTTGTGTGTATGTTATGGGTCTGGGGTGTTAGGGGGTGTGTGTGGGCAGTGGGACTTCTGTAAATTGAAAAAGCAGAATAATCCTGCCCTTTCTATCGCCCTCTTCAGTCACACACACAGAGACCAAATCCATAGCCATTGGGGTAATTAAATAATAGCGCTTTAAGATTCTAATTTGTTTTTTTTTCTTTTCTGCCCGTCGCCCATCATTGGACTTTAGGAAAAGTGGTAACAATATAGGATGGATATAAAACAGGTGGGAACAGAAGACACACACACACACATACGCATTAAATATAACCTCACAAATTAGATTAGGAAACATAAAGCTGGCATTATTAAAAACAATATCTCTCAGTCTTGAATTATAATGAAAGACAATAGGAATTATTTCTACTCTTCCCACAAGAGATCCGAGAAAAAGTCCACGGGGGGGTCTGGGAGGCCTGCACTGTTCAGCTCGGACAACCTGGAATAAAATATGAGTTCGGGTGGGGTTCAGTTCCACCAGATTGACAGCAGGCAGCACGCGTAAAAATAACCGTTGCATTGAAACAAACACTACAAATGTGGCGTTTCCACAAACGGTGCATCAATGAATACTTCAACAAAAATCTAAATCCCCTGTTGGTAAACAGGAAGCATAAAAGAACGACACATTTACCTTTAGTTTTTATTTCCTATAAAGTTAGAAAGCAGAGAACTAATTATTGGAGAAAATGAACCAAGTGATCATAAAACAATAATTCATGAATAGTCGCCGCAGTTTATTTGTAGTAAGACCACAATAGCCACAGATATATTAAATAAATAAATAAAAAGGATGGTTAATGGAATGTTCCTGGTTAAATACATCATGACAACTAATTCTTGAAACTGTAAACAACGCAACAAAAAATATTAACAAAACCCACTTACAATAAATGTCTACTGAGAAACAAGTTTGCCCCTCAAACTTATACAGTAAACGCATAATTGTCAACACCTACTTTTATTTCTTTATTTGAAGAAATAAGTGTTGAGAGTATTTTCTGTGTATTAAACCCAGAACATTCAAATATTATAAAATGTTTAAATAGTTTCAATAAAAATACAGTTTTTCTTAAGAAAATACTAAGCTGAAGTGTCAATAAAAAAGCAGATTCTCTCAGTTCCCTAACAGATTATTTAGTATGAATTAGCATGAACATTTCTGTCCAAATACCATTATTATTTAGTGTTACTTGCTGAAATAAAACCAAGGTCATTTTTCTAAAGGGTGATTTCAGTTTCATTACTATAGCTTAGCGTTTCTAATAAACGCAGACTGAGACGATATGTCTAATTTTTAAACAGTCACATTAAATTCCATCAAACAAAAAGAGATTAAAAAAGGCTGAGAGATGTCAGGCGCGGAGGCGAAGGGAAGGGGAAAGACAGATGGCGGGGCTATGGCTGGGTGAAAAAGGGGTAAAGGGGGGGGCAAAGGAAGCGACAGAGAAAGAGAGAGAAGGTGTAACGAGAGGGTTTGCCTGTCCATCTTCACCTCACTCTCTTCCCCAGGGCATTCCTCCCTTTCCTTCCAGCTCATTCTCCCGCTCGTAATTCTCATTTATCAGGTCTTCCCTTGTTATTCCGAGCTCTTGTTTATTCGTTATGTTGGTTCGCCCATTTCAGCTGTTTTCCTCCAATACAGTCAGACTATGCAGATTACTAGAGGAAGGCTTTTGTTTGATGTTGTTTATTTAGCATCCTTAAATGTTCAATAAAATTTCACAACATATACATCTATTTACAGTGATAATTCATGCATATTTGAAATGAAAGGATAAAATGGTTTGCATACGATGACAGCCAGGACGAAATTTACTCCTCAGAAACCATTCATCTCTCCACCCATCCATCTCTCACTCTAGTCATCCCTCCATCTGACTTTGTTTTTCTCAGCCTTTGACAGGTAATAACATCCAAAAGAAAACCCAACTGACAAGCCCATTTGAATGTGTGTTTAATATGATAACGATAAATGGTCCTCAGACCTTATACCTGACATCACAGCATCCTGCTCTCTCGCCTCTATCCATCCTTCCAATGGAAACCCTTAACAAATCCTTTCAAACTATTGCCTTACAATGTTTCTAAATAAAAACAAGTAATCTATCAGTGGATGGTTCAACAAACTTCACTTTTTTGATTAAGGAGTGATGTTTGCCCCTGAAATAGATTTTGGGGACTCTTTTTTCACATTTGTGACCCTGGACCACAAAACCAGTCTTAAGTCGCTGGGGTATATTTGTAGCAATAGCTAAAAATACATTGTAGGGGTCAAAATTATAGATTTTTCTTTTATGCAAAAAATCATTAGGATATTAAGTAAAGATCATGTTCCATGAAGATATTTTGTAACGTATAACATATTTATATGAACAACAGGAGGTTTCTTTAATACACCTTAACATATGCCTAATGCTCTCACTAATACCTCTCTATTTGAATGTAGTCACTTAAGGCAAAGCCTTTATGGGAAAAATCTATTAAATATGCCATCAAAGAGTACCGGTGGTTTAGCCTCAAAAAGGATTACATTCCAGACCCCTCTCTCTCTCTCTCGCTTTGGTGCATGACAGAGACAGAGAGGGAAAGAAGCGGAAAATAAATAAAAAATATATATATATAAAACAGGGGGTTGAGAAAAAAAGATTTTTAGATTAGGCCTAATGCTGAATAAATATGGAGAGATTTGCGGAGGAAAGTCAGTCATGCTCAGTACCTCGTAAACACTCCATTTCTCCTTCCGCTGATCCACCGGGCCACTAAGCTGGTCAGCATTGGCAACCCAATTACTATTGATCACCGCACTTCAGGAAAACGAGAGAGAGGAAGAGAGCGAGGGGAAGAAGGAGATAGACAGATAGACAGCAAAATCCATTCAAAAGTGAGCGTTACTTTGCCCTACTCACTCTGGAGGGCAAGCACAGAGTGAATACTCTGAAGGGTGCAGGGCATTACTGTGTGCTCATTTGGTACCCAAAGACTGCGACAATTGAATGTTACCTTGACTGCAGCAAAATGTACTGCTATTAGAGGTATCCAAAAATGAATACTCTGTCATCATCTACTCACCCTCATTTCACAACCTGCACGACTTTTTCTTCTGTGGAACACAAAAGGAGATTTGAACAATGTTTCTACTGTCATTGTCCATCCAATGAAAGTTAATGGGGACCAAAGCACGTTTTTTAATTTCTTGTGTTCAAAAGAAGAAAGAAATGTGTACAGGTTTGGAACGATGTGGTGGTGAATAAATGTTGACATAATGTTCATCTAGGGGTTAAATATGCTTTTTAGATATAGTTTTGCTGTGAAATGTCTAAACATCTCCTGAGCAATTTCAAACTATTAGATAATGTCTTAATTACCACAGGTTTTAGTGAGAAATTGACAAACAGCAACAGTAAAAATGCTTTGGGAAGTGAGCTTTTTTCAGATTTCCTTTGCTTGCTTTCGTATGGAGCTTCATATGTGCAAAATGCCATCTGGAAATCACCCAGAGAGAAGACAGACTTGTGGGGTGGGAGCCATTTGTCAATAAACACCAAGTGAAATCACTTGACAAGGGTATTATTCTTTTCTGCGTTGATGGAATTCCTTTTGTAAGTTTTGGGTTGTGCATAATGATGGCCAATAGGCATTAATTCTGTCAAAGCCATTAATCGTTATTTGCTACTTGCTAGTCAGAGGTAGGTGGTATTTGAGGGGAGGGACATTCTCATTCTAGTGAGCATTTGATTGGACAAAAATCTGTAGAGCAGAGGATGAGTCATCAATAGTTCTAAAAAAAGATATGTGTATATGTTAAAAGTTAACTAGCATGCTAAGTGGACACCGTTGTCTTAAAGCTAACAGACATGGAATAAAAGCCACAAAGCTGGTAGATATGGATTTCATGAGGTCTTGGAAAACAATTTTAAGTTCTGTCCATTTCACAAAAAAGATAAACTAAAGGCAGTTATAAAGTCAATGTCATACATAAGATTGTACAGGTAGTTAAAGTCAAAATAGACTATTCATATTTTATGGAATATAACAATGTTATTATGAAACACTTCAGCTTTCACTCACATGAAACGATTAAATGACAACAATCCAATGAACCAGTCAATTCCCGGTGGACAAAATCAAGTCAAATCATTTGAAAAGCAGATTAAATCTGATATATGTTAGGAAAAACAGTATAAATGTTTCGTGTCATGACAACTTTAACAGATCTGACAATTGGCAAATGAGCTGACAACTGTTCCAATCAAACAATCAATAAAAAAATACCAGTGGCTATTGAATTATAAACGGACTGTTTAAAAAAATATTTAAAAATATATACATACATACATAAAATTAATGAATAAACAAATATAACTAGGCCTATACAGACAACATAAGGCTTTGAAAAAGGAAATAAAAGAAAATGTTTTCACATTCTCATTCTTCATGCAAAGTAAACCTTTTTTTTAAACAGGGTTTCTGCTGTCACAGCTATTATTTACACTAAGAAATGTTTAAGTTTCATCTTATATAATATTATAATACAAATCACTGCTTATGTGATAATGAGGATGATAGCTAGCAAAAACATTACTGGATTTTAGTGGAAAGATAAACTGGCAATATGTCTGGCGTATGCAGCAATCGCAGCGACAGTAAATAGAAGAAGAGAGGTGAAACGATATGAGAAAAATGGCTTCCTGACTGTCGCCCCATGAACATATCAGCCTTATTCTACCAATGAAGTCAAAATATACACAGCCAGGTTCTCCGCTCCAGCGTCAGCTATCGCAGCTCACAGCTAAACCAACTGTAAGCTTGGGCCGTAGATAGCAAAAGAAACTCAAAGCTTTACATCTCCATGTCATTATGAGTTACAACCAGAAATTTTCAAGCTTAAAATCCCAGCAGATGAAAGCGGGTTTCATTATTTCTGCATGTTGGAGGATTATTTGATATGTTTTTGTATTATTGAATGAAATATAGAAATCTATGAGGACAGAAGCCTTCCAAAGCCTTTAATGAATAACAATAAAACATTTTAAAATCATTCACAATATGAAACAAATCTAGTACGGCTATATTCTACAGCAAGCATTTTTGAGGTTTAATACATAACGGCAACTATAAAGTAAGTAGTACAATATACCCTAATTTTTTTTAGTGACCAAGATTTTGATTGAGGAAAGTGCTTTGATTTGCTCAAGAATAACCAAAGACAGAACATGTCAAAACACAAGGTTTCAGATTGAAAGTTTTATAAATCAAAAAAGTAAAAATATAAAAATATATATAAATAGAAACATTAAAAAATAATAAATAAATAAATTATATTTAGATTAACTGTGGTAACTATGATCATGTGGAGCCTGGAAAAAAAAAATTATATGCAAAATTCTTAAAGGAAGTATTAATAAAAAACAAGTAGCATATTTTTTTACATAATTTTAGAGGAGCATTAATAGATGACTAATATCATATAAATAAAAAAAATAATAATAATTTAAAAATACCATTAAAAGAAAAACTGTAACAATGGTAATATGAAGCCATTCATGGATTTACCTGAATTTACTACATTCTTACTACAAATAATAACTCAATAGTTACAATGCACAAACTGTGTTAAATATAGTTTCTTAAAGGGAGCGTTAAATATATGACTGTTTCATGTTGCTTGTTTCTTCCTTTCTTTCCTTCTGTCTGCCTCTCAGTAGCTGTACCAGAGAAGTAAATGTAGTTATGAAGTTGTTTTTGATGTCACAAGTTCAGTTTAACAGTTGGCGCAACAAAAAGGAAAACTCTTGCTGCACACTGGCGCACTTTCACTCTCTCCCTCACACACACACAATTGAGAGTAGCTCCCTCAATATGCAAAAGAGACCCTAATAATAGTGAGGTAGCGTTTTCCGGAAGGTCCCTAAGGGAGTTAAGAAGGCTTGAGAGATTAGTAACAGTGAGACACAGACCGACCGGCATAAAATTATATACACATAAACACCTCACCACTCAAGTGGAGAGATCAGTATAGTCACAAGCAAAGAGAACTAAAAAAGATAAACAAATAAGGCAACATGTCTATTAAAGTAAACTATAAATACAACTTTCCAATGATACTTTTTCATATAACTTTTCTATAGTAAAATTTTTTTTTTAGAGTAGATATTTAAGAACTACATCTAAATAAGTGAATATCAATCATCACTGATGCATTTGGAAAGTAATATAGAATACTCTAAAAGAGTTTTTTTTATTGTAGATGGCCATCTTTGAATATTGTTAGCACATATGATGAATATAGTATAATTTGATTTTACTTTTGGGTCTTTATTACAACATATTTACAGAAATAAATACTTAGTAATATTATTAACAGGTTTAATTTTAGTTGCATATAATTATGCATCATTTATTGTCATTATTATAGCAAACACATGTAACTTGTGTAACTAGGACATTACAATAAAGTTTTTTTCTACGTTTGTACATTAATATTTCATATAAAATCAGATTTCTCTTGAAAATCGCTTGTTAGCGGTTATATAAATATACATATAGTAGTTGTTGTAAGTTACTGTAGTTGTGCTGTATGTAAGTTGTTGTATAGACCGACTTACTAAAGAGGCCACAAAATTCAAAATTGTGACCCTGGACCACAAAAACAGTCTTAAATCGCTGGGGTATATTTGTAGCAATAGCCAAAAAAACATTGTATGGGTCAAAATTATCGATTTTTCTTTTATGCCAAAAATCATTAGGATATTAAGTAAAGATCATGTTCCATGAAGATATTTTGTAAATTTGCTACCGTAAATATATTAAAACTTAATTTTTGATTAGTAATATGCATTGCTAAGAACTTCATTTGGTTGAATTTAAAGGCGACTTTCTCAGTATTTTGATTTTTTTTGCACCCTCAGATTCCAGATTTTCAAATAGTTATACCTCGACCAAATATTGTCCTATCCTAACAACCCATACATCAATGGAAAGCTTATTTATTCAGCTTTCAGATGATGTATAAATCTCAATTTCGAAAAATTGACACTTAAGACCAAGTTTTGTGGTCCAGGGTCACAATTTTCCTGCTTCATTTCGCACCACTCTAATGAAATTATATTAATAATCTATAATCTAATAGTCTACAGTCTAATAAATACCCCAAACAGTTAGGTAGGTAATGATATAATCATATTGGCTCAGTTTTAATAAATACCCCTTACCCAAACACCCCACCCAAAGAGGCAGGGTGATTTAAAAGTTACAGTTGTGCTGAAAGGGAGAGAGTAAAAAAATTAATCAGGTCTCACTGGGGTGCCTCCGTCCTCTGTCGCTGCGGCAATAATTTGATTTTATATTAAATGACTGCTTAATTATAATGAATTTTATTGGTAATTGCAATTACCTTTCCTCCCTCACTGAAGTTTCCCCCCGCACAGAGACACAACTTATGAGGGCCGGTACCACAGAATGATAATCAAGCCAGACTATAAAAAAAACAAGAGAAAATGATCGTATCCACAGGCCAGGGATTTTAACCATAATATTCTGGCTTGGATTACACTTAAATTGCCTTTAACACAAATTACAATATTAGTCTGAATGCGAATAAATTATGTGCTTTATATTCATTCTATACTACCTACATTTCAACTCATTTCAGCATTTTTGTCATCATATAGACAGTATGTTACAGTGCCAATACAATAAAAGCGGATCTCTCAATTCCTGTTCTTAAAAAAAACAAAACAAAAAAACATGCATTTTCTGTTTTCCGAGCACCATCTTGTCATCACATTTGAATAATTCTGTGAAAAACAAATATATTCGGTGCGTGGAATTAACGACAGAAGCTAGTGGGTGGGGGGACTTTTTCCACTACACTTTGTCTGAAAACAGCCCACACAAATATTCTATATTGAAAAAACGTTCGCATCAAACCAAATGAGCACCTGCGAAAACAAACACAGATGTTGGACTTGAGGTTTTCCGGGACAACGCTGCATCTTCGTGTGGTGAAGATAATCACAGAGGAACAGACACAATATTCAGATTTAACCCACTCTGGGAGAACACTCTCCTAACTATTACAAAACATATTAATACATTTATTCCAATAAATTCCTTTAGAGTCATTGGTGAATAGCTAAATCTTTAATAACTAAGACAGAATATTAATAAATGTATTATTAAGGGACACTACACGTGTAATAATAATTATAAAATTAAGTTATATTTAATGTGAGAAACAGTTGAATCTAATCACAAAGGTTACCACAGTCAAAATGCTTATTCATTTCTACGTAAACCTTGCAGAAAACGGAGTGTATAATTCCTTCAACAGAATAACTACGGTCAGACAGCGCTGTGGGTTTAAATGCACAGACCTGCCGCTCTGCACCACTGACAGAAACTATGACAATGGACCGGGGCTGGGTACCTCAGGCTTGCCTTCTCTAATCAAACCTGGTGTGTGACCATTTAGTATGAAATTGGGATGGGAGCTTGCCAGCTAACCCCTTCTCAAAAATACACCCCACACTCCGTAACATGATTAAGGATACCTGCTGTCCCATGCAGAGCCCACCCAAAACGCCAGGCGTCCAACCAGGAACACACGCAGACCTTTCAAACAGGATTACACTGCCCACACTCATAGCGTAGTTCACCGGCCATTCGTGAAGAAAGGGCTGATGGAAATGCTCTTTTCTCAGAGAAGCCAGATGTCGACCCAATGAAAAATGACAATCTCTTGGAAAAGTTTGGTGAGATTCTCTTGATTTAAGGCAAAAGCTCAGCGAGTCGTGTTGTTACTACTTTTTTCATGATCAAGAGAACTATCCCGACAAAAATGGTTCAAATAAGACATGAAACACATTTGCAGTAGCTGAAATGCATGGCAACTTTTTTTCACACAAATTAAACAATAAATTGATAATAATAATATATGAATGTGAAAAAATAAATAATAAAAAATTAACACCTTACAATGATAAACTGATCAAATCTGACCATAGGGACGCACCGATTATTTTTTATGTTAAGGTTGTCTACTGATGAATTGCCGATTTTATTTTTTAAAAAAGCATTAAAAATAGTTCATGTACTAAAAGTGAATTAAGGCATACCTACAGTATGCCAGATGGATAACTATTTCTTTTTAGATCTGCTATAGAGAAAAACATTTACTGTTTGAACAGATTAAATAAATAATATAAATAATAGACCTCTGGGAGCTGGTTAGACTGTCCTTGAAAACAATTAGACTCACTAATCAATGGATTGTAATGATACTTTGGGAATTATACAATAGAGTTTGTGAGTGCTCAGAAAAAGAATTAGATAAACATGCATAATTAGGTAAAATAACAATCATAAATGTATATTGTACAAATATGAACACTGAAAATAATTTGCATCTAAATTGAAAGGCTTGATTATGTAGAATACAACAGGAAAAAATATATTTAACATTCGGAATAGGCAGAAGCAATACATTGCCAATATCAATACAAATACATTTTAAAAATCACTGCTCTCATTTGATAAACATTATGATCAAAACATATCATGCATCTATATCTGACCGCATTCAGATATTTCTCATAAATGCCAATTAAGACTATTTCATAACATTATATTACCATATATTTTGTAATAATGTTATTGAAAACACATTTACAATAAAAATTTGATGTGAAATGAATTAATATTTGTACAATAAAACAACCAAAAGAAGTATTATCTCAAAAAAAAAAAAAAAAAAAAAGCCTCGTGCTGTGATTTTATGCCGAATCTGTGTTTGTGTGAGGACATGGCGTCTGTTCAAACACACTGTGTGGAGAAATGGGTGTGGTGTTTCAGCTGAAGTGGCACTGCTGTGCCCAGATAAGAGTTGATGCCTATCCCTGCCACACACACACACACCTCCCGGTCCACACGCTCACAAAAACACACACACACCAGCACCACTTGTCTTACACACACAAACTTACACCCCAAAAAGCCCTCAAATCTCACACACACAGACCTACAGACACATATCATCTCACACAGCTGCCACGCCTCACACACACGCACACACACACGGCTGCTAGAATCTTGTAGCACTATGCAGTCTTCATAAATCCTGCAGATAAAACACCTTCACTCTCTAGCACTCAGCAACACAAGTTACACAACAGACAGTCTCATTTCTCCGGCCCGACCGCCGGCGTCTCGAGCTAAAGCATTGTGATCCATCCGTAATGATGCACTCTACTATTGACTGCGTATTCAAAACAATCACATTCATATTCACCTTACCTTCAAGCTCTTCTCAATACACAGTTCAATGTGTTAAAAAAGGTACGTAAAACATAAATATGGAGGAACTGTGCAAAGAAACACAAACTATAAGGTCTAGTAGTCTAACAAAACCTCGACAAAGATTATTTATTCTACTGAAACTGAATGCAAGATTCCTGATTTGTAGGCTAAAACACAACTGTTATCTTTAAAATGCAAAATAAATTTTAAAAATGCACACATGCAAGAGTTTTACATCAATATCACACAATAAGCAACTTCAAATATAATATTTTCCAATATAATCTCTTTTTTCCACGTAAAACATAAATATGGAGGAACTGTGCAAAGAAACAAACTATAAGGTCTAGTAGTCTAACAAAACCTTGACAAAGATTATTTATTCTACTGAAACTGAATGCAAGATTCCTGATTTGTAGGCTAAAACACAACTGTTATCTTTAAAATGCAAAATAAATTTTAAAAATGCACACATGCAAGAGTTTTACATCAATATCACACAATAAGCAACTTCAAATATAATATTTTCCAATATAATCTCTTTTTTCCATTATAATCTCAACTCGATGTTGTAGGAATCTCTTTTGCTCTCTAAAAGTGAGCAATATAAAAATGTGGCTGTAGAAAATATATATGAAAGAAACCAATTTTTTACATTCTTGCATTTATTCAGCAAGAATGCAGTACATTGATGAAAAGAGACAGTAATAATTTTCCATTGTTACAAAAGATGTTCTGTTCTTTCCACAAAAATATTAGGCAGTGCAACTGATTTCATAACTGATAATAATTAGAAATGTTTCTTGAGCACCAAATCATGTTTTCTGAAGGATCATGTGAAAATTCAGTTTTGCTATCACATGAATCAATTACATTTATATACATTTTATAAAATATATTACCATTGAAAACAATTTGTTACAATATTTCACAATATTACTGTTTTACTGTAAACACAGCCTTTGTTGCCAAATGAATGCCAAAATGTATTTTCATTCATTAAGATAAAGATACTTTATATAACCATTGCTTCTCGATAGTGCAATATGAACATTTCCATGTAGACTATAAGAAAGTCAAAGTGCAAGAGAAAGGAAAACAAAGGTGATTGACAGCTGTCAGTTATTGGTGGAGGTTTGGGTGTGGCCACATTAAACAGAGTGAAAGGGAAATACAAGGAAAAGAGGGAGACGAGGCGATGACGGCAAGAGAAATCCACAACCAATAGGATACAGTGAGTGACAAGGCCACGTTCACTACTGTGAAAATGGCAGTCAAGTCACATCAGACAGAGAAAGAGAGCTAAAAACAGAACGATTCCCAACTACGAATAAGCAGTAATGCCATTTCAGAACCCTTGAAACAAAAAAGAGGGAGATGGATAGCTAATCTTACCTTATGCCCTGCAGTATATCAAACACACTCAGAGACACTTCTCTTTCAAACAGCCATGCATTCAGCTTAAACTAATGCCCATCTGCTGCCATTGCTTTAGTCCAGCCTAATGACAAAGTTTGGTGTTCACAGGGCGAAAAACCAGACAGAACCAAAAAGGGGAGGGAAAAACACTGGGAAAAAAGATAAAAAAGGGGGAAAAGGGAAATTAAAAAGGCACAAAGGGGGAAGAAAAAAGAAAGTGTGACCACTGAGGAAGGCTCAACAACTCTAATTCAAGTTTAGAGCCCCCCTTTGCAGAGTTTTTCCCCTCCTTTCTTTTTTTTTTTTTTTGGAGGCTCTCATTTTTTCTTGTCTGTTCCGTTTGAGTGGGGTCCAAGGGCCCCCCTCCATGCCACCATCCTAAAGTCAGATAGATTCAGAGAGACAACCTGTGTGTGTGCTGGACTGTAAGGACAAATAGGATATTTGGGAGGGTTTTTGGGGATGTTTTTGTCTCTTTGTGCCATCATTATACTTTTCCACACACCCACCTGTCTGTCTGTCAAAGTGTTATAGATAGATGATCTGAAATACTACTAAAATCTTGCTTCAACTGATTATAAACACACAAAAACATTATCAATCCCTGGGTTGTGTTCTTTAAATGTCTACCATTCTTCAAATCAACTTCTGTCGACCAGTGTATGTGTATCTGTTACCATATAGTAACATCAACACTAGAGAATTGGATTTTAGTGTGTATGTGTTGCAATATGACTGTATGATGTTCGGCTGACACATCACATTCTTGAGACTTAGCAACTGAAGAGAATTGGGTTTGTGTGAGAGTGTGTGAGTGTGAGTCTGTGTGCTCAAATGAAATTAGTCACCGCTGTCTAAAGCTTTTTACTAGTGTATCACAAACACAATCAAACTAAACACAAATTCCCTCATCCCCTATGGGGAGTGCATATAGCCATGACAGGACGGGAAATGTTAACAAATACAAATGTGTTTATTTCCCTTATGCATACTATGTTTTAGTATTTTTGATTTAAACAAAAATTATTATTATTTGAGATTTCAAATATATAATATTTAATTATTAATTATTTCAGGTGAGATTTTGAAAATGACACAAAGGGAAACAAATGTTTCTATTAACTGGCCAAGTAAGTAAAGGCCAATGCCAATAACCTAAAATTAGTCAAATATCTGCCAATTTACATTTATGTATTTGACAAGATGCTTTTATTCAAAGTAACTAACATCGCATTTAAAGTATACATTTTATCAGTTGGATTACATTGCTGTTACTAGCACCATTCTCTAAAGTTTGAGCTACAGGAACATGGCGTGGCTGATATTTAAGTCAATATTCTATAATATGTTATACACCACCATTCAAATGTTTGGGGTCAGTTGGATATTTTTTTTAAAAAGGAATTAATATTTGTACTCCGCAAAGATGCATTAAATTGATGAAAAGTGACAGTAAAAGACATTTATAATGTCATAATGTTAACTAAAAAATTATGTTCTTTTAAACATTCATCAAAAAAAAAATCAAGGTTTCTACAAAATATTAGGCAGCGCAACTGATTTCATAATTGATAATAATTCGAAATGTTTCTTGATCAAATCAGCATATTAGAATGATTTCTGAAGAATTATGAGACACTGAAAACTGGAGTAATATCTGATGAAAATTCAGCTTTGTCATCACAAAAATCATTTACATTTTAAAATATTGTAAAAATTAGTTTTTTAAATCAGCAAATCTGCATATTAGAATGATTTCTGAAGAATCATGAGACACTGAAAACTGGAGTAACATCTGATGAAAATTCAGCTTTGCATCACAAAAATCATTAATATTTTAAAATATTAAAAAAAGAAATAGTTATTTTAAACTGTAGCGATATTTCACAATATTACAGTTTTGAGTATTCTTGATCAAACAAGTCAGCTTTAGTGAATAAAAGAGATTTTATTTACAGTCAAAATTCTTAGACCCCATGTATGTGTGTATGTGATAAAGAAATCATGATAAAATATATTCTGATTAAGGACGTCAGTTGAATTTGTGGGGCCTAGGACAAAATTATCAAGAAGTTCCCACTCTGACAACAGATTTTTTTTAAAACAAAAAGTCCACTCAACTCACTTTTTTTTTGCTAAAAAACCCTCACCTACACTCCCACCTCACCCGAGCATCTTTTGTCAAGCTCTACCACAGTTAACCCGGCAATGGAAACCTCTGGCTTTAAGACGTGTAAGTGCACAGGCAGACGGCAACCTCTCCAGCCACTTCCTCCCAGCTCCCTCCCTTGTGTGACCCACATGTTCTGGAGTGCGGGGTCAAGCCCCAGAGATCAGAGACACAGAGGAGAAAAAGAGAGACAGAGAGCTGCCCCTTTCCTCCCTCCACCCCGTTTATCCCTCTGTACCCCTCCCCTCTCTCTCTCATCCTCCACTGAATCTCTCTTTGGGTAACAAAAGCAGGCCAGGGCAGGAGAAGGCCCCCTCTGCACATGAGTGTGAGAGGCATGACCGACAGAGCAGAAATACCAGCCCACAGACTCCTCCACAGTCACCATTCAAATAAGCAAAAGAGAGCAAGAGAAGGATGGATGGATGGATGGATGGAGGGAAAGAGGGAGAAAAGACACAATGAAACGCTCTGTATTTGAAGGGGAGAACTAGATAAAAAGAAAGAGAGACGGAGAAAGAGTAGAAAATGAATAATAGGAACAGGAAGGAGTCTCCGAATGGAAATGAGGACAACACATTCAGGGAGGATTGAGGAAAAAGAGAAGAGAGGAAAGAAAGAAAGAAAGAAAGAAAGAAAGAAAGAAACAGAGAGAAAAAGGTTTGCTGCTTTGCTGAGTTTTGCAGGTTAACCTAATGTGTAGATCTGGAGAGATTTGCAAATACATTTTTATTCATATGATTAAAGTCTCTCTCTCCCTCGCTCACACTCTCTGACAGGAGGTTTGTTATGTTTTGTTTGTTTTTTCCTCTACATACACAGAAATATTCCCTCATTGCTTTTCCTGCATGTTCTCACACGCATGCAAATTAACTTTACTCACGTGAAGTCGGATGCATGTGATCACGCACACACCTAGTCGTTTCGATCGGCACAGTAACTTTACAACAAATACATGAGGATGAGACATCAGATTCAGTGATTAGGATGCACATACAGCCAAGTGTGCATTGGGGATAAACACAAATTTGTGCTTACATTAAAACGAATGGAGACCACAGGTGCTCTGGCCTGCAAACCCTTTAGGCGCCCCCATACAAACACTGACTAACACACTAACACCTTAAAAAAATTCATATTCTTACAGGTAAACAATATCAGGTTTTTGTGCACAATATGATTCAGCACTGCCTGGGACAGAAATTAAAATGTAAAAAATAAAAATTAATTAAGAATAAAACAAGTAATGTATTTAAAAAAATTAAAATAAAAAAAATATTGAGAGACATTGTGCTCTCAAATGTCATTTGCACTCTTATATTCGGTCACACTTTATTTTAAGGTCCAATTCTCGCTATTAACAAACCATTAACTACGACTTTTTCCTAATTTGCTGCTTATTAATAGTTAGTAAAGTAGTTGTTAAGTTTAGGTATTGGTAGGATCAGAAATGTAGAATATGGTCATGCAGAATATGTGCTTTATAAGTAATAATAAACAGCCAATAGGTTAAAGGGGTCATATGACGTTGCTACAAAGAACATTATTTTGTGTATTTGGTGTAATGCAATGTGTTTATGCGGTTTAAGGTTAAAAAAACTTTAAAAAACATTATTTTCCACATACTGTACATTATGACATGCTAATAAGCAACTTGTTAATAGTGAGAATTAGTCCCTAAACTAAAGTGTTAGGCCTCTTATTTTCAAACCTAGGTTGAGGGCTTCAAAGGCATGGTATATAGCGTACCAGTCACAAGGGCTAATTTTATGTACATTTTGAATCTTGACAGCCCCTGTTAATAGATTCATTGTATAGAAAAGAGAAGCACTAACATTCTACAAAATACCTTTGTGTTACATGGAACTCGAGTCCTACAGAAGCACATGTGGGTGTGTAAATGACAGAATCTTATTTTTTGGTGAACTATTTATTTTTTAATTAGGCTATCGCAACAGAAGATGCCTTAAAGGGAGGTCCCCAAAAAATGTAAATGCTGTTATCAATTACTCACCCTCATGTCGTTTGACTGTATGACATTCTTTCTTGTGTGGAATACAATAGAAGACATTTTGAAGAACATTAGTACTCACTCAAGTAAAGACTCAAACCTTTCTCAAAATATTGTAAGTTCCACAAAAGAAATACATACAGAAAATCATACAGGTATGGAATGACATGAGGAGGAGTAAATGATGACAGAACTGTTTCTTTAAATATGCACTCATCATGTTTTTGTTTATATTTTGTTTATACCATGGAAGCCCAAATTGCACAGTTAATTTAGTGCAATTTGGATATATATACAGTCACAGTGTGAGATATAAAATGACATTATGAGAAATTAAGAGTAAACTTAGTACTGACAGTACTTAGTACTGAACTTGGTACTGAATCTGGACCATTTTAAGCATTCTTGAGAATAATGTTTAATAGATTACCTGTGTCTAATTTAATTGTTTAACTGTTTCTTGTGTCTTAATTAAAATGTGGACTTATAAAGCCTTAATTTGAAAAAAAAATGAGTGAAGTGCACTTTTATAAAAACAACACTAAAATATGCTCATAAATACATGGTTGGGTAAAATCCTTACCTGGTAAGGAGATGTTGAGCTGGATGTTCTGATCTCCATCCTGTTTGTCCTGGCCCAGAATCATCCAGTTCTCCGGCCCATCTGAGTCCGAATCCAGATCCTCCACAAAAGGAGGTGCAGATTCAGAAGAGCTGTCGTCTGAATCAGAATCCAACACAACAACATCATCTGGGGAGCTCCTTCTTGCTTGAACTTGTGGTAGAGAGGGTGAAAGCAAGCTATGGGTCTGCAACTTCCTGTTCCAGCGTTTTGATGATTGACCCTTTTTAGTACAGACACTGTCATCTTCCTCAGAGCTGTCTGACACTGTGATAGCATCTGTGCCAGAGTCAATCACAATAACATCTACAGGTGGAGCATGAGGCAAGGATTTCTGCTGTGTTTGAGTCCGTGGTACTGATGACTGGACCTCTCTCGAGTCCTCCCGGTCCTCCTGGATCTCAGCGCTGTAGTGCAGCTGGGAATAAAGCCGGAACTCCAGTTCACTGTCAGTGTCAGACAAACTCGAGTCTGCATCATCCCGGTACAACTCGTCCTCGTAGTCATCCCGCTCCTGATACCCTGAGAACATCTCAAGGAGAGCCCTAAACAGAGAGCAGCCCAGTCGTAAACATCATCATGAGTCATCATTCAGAGGCCATAAAGATTTCTTTTCAGTATATCACCTCTGTACAGGATCCAAACAAACAAACAAAAATGTGCCAAACAGAAATGTATTTATTTATTTATTTCTTTTACAAAACAAAAATCAAGTAACACTTTACAATAAGGTTTCATTTGTTAATGGTTAGCTACATTTGTAACAAACTAATACTGAAAAATACTTCTAAAGCATTTATTAATAATTTAGTATTATATTATTAAAATGAGAAGTTGTACCTACTAATGTTATTTAATGGACCTCAGCTAACAATGGACAGCTGTATTTTTATTAATTAACAACGATTAATAAATACTGTAACAAATTTATTGTTCATTATTAGTTAATGTTACTTAACAGATTAAATATAGTTAACAAATGGAACCCTACTGTAAAATGTTAACCAAAATCCGTTCAAAACAAACAAGTTTAATTAATAAGAGATATAATATGAAAATTAAATTAAAAGGAAAATTAAACAGCTAGAATTTTACTCCATGGCAACTTCAGAAACATTTATAAAAAACTTATTTTGGTGAACATTATTTGAATATTATTAATTATCATTTTGATCAATAGAACTAAAACACATGCTGTGTGAGACAACTGCATAGTTTGCAGTAAACACTGCAATATTAATTTGTCATTAAATTAGCTTATGTTATATATCACGTGAGCCATTGGACAACACATATTGTGGGATGAAGAAGGCTTTCCCCAGAAGAAACTATATTAATTTAATGTCCATTCTGACCCCTTCAACTTTATGATCAGTCAGTGCTCTAAACAGAGAGACTGGGGAGAACTTAGATAGGATAACATGAAATCAGTATCAGGTAAATACATAAACAGTTCCTCAAACAGTCATACTTTTATTCAAATACAGGACTTACATAGAGCCAAGAGATGACAATCTCTATCCATATCCATAACGCAAAGTGCAATGACATGAACACAAAACAGCAGCTGTTTAGTTTTGGTCAAACTGTCAGTTTGTATCCTGAAGGAGGACAATAAGGCCAGA
Source organism: Sinocyclocheilus rhinocerous (assembly GCF_001515625.1). Taxonomy (NCBI): domain Eukaryota; kingdom Metazoa; phylum Chordata; class Actinopteri; order Cypriniformes; family Cyprinidae; genus Sinocyclocheilus; species Sinocyclocheilus rhinocerous. The sequence continues at coordinate 160,080 of NW_015647958.1, forward strand.
TCAATGTAACTTTCTATATGTCTCAATTGTACATAAGGACACACAGTACGTGTGGACTTTATGTTTGTATTTAGCCTGTTTGACAGCAGCACGTAAGTCACAGAAAGATATTTCTGATCAAATCCATAAAAACTTCCAAAGATTATGTACACAACACATAAACAGCACCACAGAACACAAGCCATGATACTATGCTTAAAACCTAAAGATTCCAGTAAAAACAAGAAACCTAGAGTATTCACAATAATAAATATCTGTATAAAACCTATGAGTAAATAAACCCCTTGTACTGTAACAGCCTAAAATCAATGAAGACCAACATTAGATAGCATATTTCTGATGAACATGTGTTAGCCTCAGTGCTATCAAGTGCTGCTCAATGGCCCACGTGTCTTCACGTACACATGGACGACGGCTGAGGACGTATAACTAATAAACGTGCACGACAGGGTTTTAAAACATTTGCAAGCTCAGCTACACCATATGACACGTTTTATTGGGTTTGGTACGAAACTGAATAAAAATCTGACCTGTTTATAAATTCCGATTTGCAACACAGAGGGACACCCGCTTCCGGACTCCACAGGAAAATTAAATGGTTGGCCAACTAGTCTTCGTCCCTGGGAAAAAAGTGCTACATTTAGCACACGAAAGGAAGGTTAGTGACTGAGTCTGGGGATTGTTTTAACTATTACCATGCTTGTTCATAGTGTGAATGAGAGAGGAATGGGAAAATTTAGGAACTGTTCTCACTTGATTTTTTTGTTTGTATCAAGTTTAGAAGAAACATAGGGGAGCTAGGCATTAAACAGTGGTTCCTGAATTTATACCTTCAGGCCTGGGAAACGTAAACTTTACACCTTGTTCAGAAATAAAGGGTGTCTTTTGGGAGAGGCTGCACTTAATTTCATGATAAACACAATGATGATGAAGATGATGACAACAATAACAATAACAACAACAACAATAAAAATAACAATAACAATAATGTTTTGTTTTGCCTTGGTTGTAAAAAAACCCCCACAAACAATATGATAAACAGTAGCATTGCCTCATTGGCTGCAAAAATAAATATATACATAATAAATATCTATAATAATAAATATATATAAATGTATTTATATATTTATTTTTGCAGCCAATTTATGAGGCAGAATTTTCTTGCCATTTTGCAATGAATATATATATGTATGTGTGTGTGTGTGTGTGTGTGTGTACTTGTTTATGCTACATTGTGGGGACCAAATGTCCCCACAAGGATAGTAAAACCTGACATTTTTGACATTGTGGGGACTGGCCTGTGGTCCCCACGAGGGGAAAAAATTATTAAAAATAGTAAATGATGTTTATCTGAAAGTGTAACAATGCAAACTGGTTTTCTGTAAGGGGTAGGTTTAGGGTTAGGGGATAAAAAATATTGTTTGGTCAGTATAAAAGTAATAGAAGTCTATGGAAAGTCCCCACAAT
>NW_015647958.1:162572-205006 GCF_001515625.1 Sinocyclocheilus rhinocerous
TTTAGGAACTGTTCTCACTTGATTTTTTTGTTTGTATCAAGTTTAGAAGAAACATAGGGGAGCTAGGCATTAAACAGTGGTTCCTGAATTTATACCTTCAGGCCTGGGAAACGTAAACTTTACACCTTGTTCAGAAATAAAGGGTGTCTTTTGGGAGAGGCTGCACTTAATTTCATGATAAACACAATGATGATGAAGATGATGACAACAATAACAACAACAACAATAAAAATAACAATAACAATAATGTTTTGTTTTGCCTTGGTTGTAAAAAAAACCCCACAAACAATATGATAAACAGTAGCATTGCCTCATTGGCTGCAAAAATAAATATATACATAATAAATATCTATAATAATAAATATATATAAATGTATTTATATATTTATTTTTGCAGCCAATTTATGAGGCAGAATTTTCTTGCCATTTTGCAATGAATATATATATGTATGTGTGTGTGTGTGTGTGTGTGTGTACTTGTTTATGCTACATTGTGGGGACCAAATGTCCCCACAAGGATAGTAAAACCTGACATTTTTGACATTGTGGGGACTGGCCTGTGGTCCCCACGAGGGGAAAAAATTATTAAAAATAGTAAATGATGTTTATCTGAAAGTGTAACAATGCAAACTGGTTTTCTGTAAGGGGTAGGATTAGGGTTAGGGGATAAAAAATATTGTTTGGTCAGTATAAAAGTAATAGAAGTCTATGGAAAATCCGCACAATTCACAGAAACAAGTGTGTGTGTGTGTGTGTGTATGAAGAGTTAAGATGCAAAAGCCTCTAAGTGCCGTCAAAAACTGTCCTCTAAAATGAGCATTTGTATCAGGCTCCTGTGTTTATGTTCAGTTATTTCACTTTAATGGCAATAAAAATAACCTATTCATTGGCATTAAAGTGAAATTACTGAACCTACACACAGGAGCCTGATAAAAATGCTAATTTTTAGCATTTTACACATACTGGTGGATTAACCGCAGAAACATGAAAACAATATTTTGGTAATAACCAATACTGTTTTTGAAGTTTATGGAAGCTGTGGCACAAATATTACATTGGGTTGGGTTAGGTTTATTTATATACACGCACTTTTTTATTTATTTATTTATTTTTATTTATTTTTGCAAGCAAGTTATGAGGTAATGTTATTGTCAACATGTATGTTTATAATATTCGTTATATATATTTAAAACAATTTTATTTCTACCAAATAGTTATTCAAGACATAAGCTGGCATTTCAAGATGTTGGCCTTTTATGAGATGTGAACTTCTTGCTATCTTTATTGCTGTGATAGAAATAACATGCTAAATGTTCTTTTATCGGTTGCTATGTTTGGCCTCTTCTGAGGTCCACATTTACACAGGCAGCATATCTGTCAGAAAAATATCGAAATATAAATCACACATTCATATTTTTTATATTTTCTTTCTTTCTTTCCTTCCTTCCTTCTTTCTTTCTTTCTTTCTTTCTATTTTTGTGAAATCACAGCCTATCATCTCCAGCGCCTATGACATGAACAGAGCATGTGACTGATGTGGGAATCATGGTGTGAATGCCATCTGATTCTGAAGACGTCTCCATGCGTGTCAGTGTCAGAAAAGGCCATCAAAGCAGTGGATTGTTTTCTTTCAAAAGGTTACATTTCCTAAATGAAGCCAAAAGCCCACCACATATACCATATTTTAGGAGAAAGCAGTAGAAATAGTGATTGCAGCTAGAGAACAGAATGCCTGGCTGCTCCACAGAAATTGCCATATTGGACGTATTTGTTGATCGTTATTACTATTATTGTCTAATAATAGTAAAAGGAAAAAGGGCAGCGTTTGTTCGTCGGTTAATCTGCACAAATTCAAACCAGTCGGGTGTTGAAGATGGAGTCACCAGCGAGGATGCAGGCTTTCCCATTCCAATATCTGATTCCACATGGCTGTTCTGCATGAGAAAGATTTTCATTTAGGAAATGAAGCCAAATGGCCACCTTCACCAACCCCTGCATTTATATCGCTGATGTCTCCACAGCCTGCACCTTCAGTGTGTTATTCAAGTGTAACATTGACCCATACTGTGCTATGATCAATATTTGAGCATACAATTATCATGGCATTGAAAGTTATAAGTCTATTTGGGTGCTATATACAAACATAATAGCTTTATTACTGTATGAGAAACAAACTATAGATATCTGAAGATTTTCTGATGAAAACAATCACAGCACAAGAGTACAGAAAATATGAAGTTATACATGAATACTAAATAATGGGTTAATATTAAATGTAAAAAAAAAAAATAGGCTGTCCATTGCTCTCTCTCTCTCTCATCTTTGTGCAGATTTAATATCCAGAGCCTTTGGTTCTGACAATTTATTATACAGACTGATGTCATTTGTCTGTTTGATTGCGTTCCCTTTTTGAGGGTCCACTTAGAACAGTGGTTCCCAACCCTGGTCCTGGAGGCACCTCAACACTGCACATTTTGCATAGCTCCTTTCGCTGACACACCAACTTCAGATCTTGGAGTCTCTACTAATGAGCCGATGACCTGAATCAGGTGTGTTTGATTAAGGATACATGCAAAACGTGCAGTGTTGGGGTGCCTCCAGGACCAGGGTTGGGACAACTGACTTAGAATATCAAGGCACAGTCTGACCCCAGCATGTCGCTACACGTCACACGATCTGGAACAAAACATTCAGTGAAGAAACCCATGTCCTCTTTGTGTGGTCTGGTGTTGTGCCAAGTGTTGACAGGTTTAGAACTGACACTATTTCCTGCTGAGGCTTGGGGTTCACTCATTCTGTAGACATTTTCCACACTTGTTATCAGGTTAATACTTAAAATACATCATTATAATAAATCACTCAATTAGATAATTACCCATTTGATACAGATTTTGGCGTAACACCAAACGTCATGTTGCTGAAGAAAAACTATAGAAAAAATATTTGCATTATTCTTTTCCTCTTGCTGACAATCAAAGAGAGCACCTCTGCAAAAGTTATTAACACATGTTCATGTTTTAATAATAGGCTACTCTTTGGAAAAAAAAAGAAAAAGAAAAGGATACCCCATCAATGTCATCTGGATTTTAAACTAACAGAGCACTGGCTAAGGTCTCTCTTTAAACATGAAAAACTGCATGTTAACAATTTTGAATTGTTAAATAAGCACAGGTGGAAAATTAGGGTTTCACAGATTTGACAGCACTGCAAAAAAAAAATCTTTGTGAGGTAGTTATTATAACCAAGCAAATGCTGCTATGTCCGGTCCATTGTTACTAGATATACATATAAGATATGTAAATTAATTAATACCGGAAGTTGCTAACCAAAATTGTCATATTTTGCCGAAATACTGTTACAGATGCTATACGTGGAGCCATAAAAGGAGATCTCTTTCGAAATATTCCTGTATTTATTTGTTTGTTTGTTTGTTTGACGACAGTGTTGGCTTTTGTTTCCACAGTAGAAACAATCATTTTAGTTCTGTGTATTTTGAAGAAAAAGTGGTTGGTATTTTTTGAAAAGGATAAGGGACAAGAAACATTCAAAAGTGTGCTTCTGCCATAAACATTGATGATCAGATGAGAGACAGACAGTCCGATAAGACAATTTTGGATTTGTTTTAGTGAGCTTGCGTGTAAAAAACAACAACATTCGTTTATTGGACTTCTATTCATAACACCATTCACAGAACAAATGAGTCGAATAAACAATGGAGGCGTCATTTAATGTTGTTGATTTTCTCTGTGTATTTGTTTACTTTTTGTTTTAATTGTCCGCTTTGACTCTCGCGTCTCGGTCAAAAGCGATTATTTCCGCTTCCAGCAGGGCAACAGCCAAAATTCCTCCTTACCAAAAACTCTCCGCGCTTTAATTACTTTATTAATTAAATTAAGAAGGAGGCTGAAACACCGCATTTTGTAATCCTATCACGTTAAGACTGCATGTGTGGAGCAATGTTGCCAAACGAAATATCAACAGAGTCATGATGTAGCCTAGGCTATAAAAACCTTTGCAATTTCACACAACAACCCTATTGAGTTTTCTATAAATAAATGTATTACTTAAATTATTTTGTATTCATTTGCTTAAAGCACAAATATATTTCCAAACATATTTTAACTTTTTTATGGTTACAGAGCAATTCACTTCTAGTATACATAGATTATACCTTACAACTGTACCATGATAACCATATTTTCTGCAAAAAAAATAAATAATAATAAAATAATAATAATAGGCATATTTTCTACAACTATTGCACTACAGTATAATAAACTATGGGGAAACCTTTATACTGCCAAAAAATATAAGATTTGACATTTCTTGCCTTTATTCTTTTAATAATAATAGCAGCTTTACCAGGTACAGTGGTAACAAAAACTGTAGTAGCAGCAATATTATTATTATCAATTTATTAATAATAATTAGGCTATTTTGTTAATAATAATAATAATAATAATGTTTTAATTTTACATTAAACAGGCCCACATGTAAAAAAATATATACAGTTCATATAAGCTATATAGCTACATTATTTAGATTTTATTTCATTTTTGTAAAATAAGAGGCAGTGGGAAACGGCTCATCTTCGCTGAACTAATAAATCAATTAAACTAAAATTCTAAAAAAGAACTATTTTGTTGCACTTGATGTTCTAAAAATTCTGCCTGTGGTTTGGCCATCGTGAAAAATAATTATTTTATTTTAAAGTCTATTATTAATTCCATTGATGGATGCAAACAGAAGCCCTGTGGTCCCAAGCGTTAAAAGATGTGACAAGAAGGGAGAAAGAGGAAGAAAGAGTGGACGTTGATGTCAGTTTATGTAAGACAAGTTTGGCCTTTGATCTTGGAGCGGAGAGTCGTGTGTAGCGATGCGGTTACATCGCCTCAGGTCACCGTGACAACAGCCACCTGCACAGTAACGCTGGCGCTCATCTCCCTTCAGAGCTTTAGAAGGCCAAACTCACCTCAAAATACAGCCCCACTTTCTAATGATTTTATTTATTTATTTATCGCAAATTAATACAGACTTTCCGTCGTGCGCGAAAAGTATTGTAATTAAATAACTGACCTCTGGGCCAAAATTATCTGAAACAAGCCACGGGCCACTCCGTATTAAATTAATAAGGTCTAAAACTTCATTCATTATTCTGCCTTTAGCCCTCTATCAATGGAACATGGCTTTATGAGGCGCGATTAAATGAGCTACATTTGTTGTTTTCTGAGTAGAGGTCAGAGAGTGCCGAACGGCGCGTCTATCGCATTGTTCAACGCTCAATTGTGTCTGTGTCGCCCATGAACCTCGAGACCTCAAATTATCGCCTGTCATCATCCAGCGCGTGCATGCACGTGCATTGTTGGTGTTACGAAAATAATGTAACATAATGTAATTGTTGGTGTTAGTGAAATTCTGCAGAAGTCTTGTTAGATGCTTTAAAAAAAAAATGCAATGCAGCCAAAACGTCTCGCCATATTTATTTATTTTATTTGGTAACACTTTTCCCCTGTACTATAAACATTATTAGACCTGCATTATTGTTTGACATGTCTAAATGTTCACTCATATGCATTTATAATAGACTATATATCTGAATTAATACTGTACTGTTTTTAAATAAAATATTTTAATAACTTAATATTTAAAGTTATTGTAGTGTTATTTGACTTTAATAAACCCAAACTTAACTCGGCTACGATTCTTGCACATGCTTAAAATGATTTTGGTTACATTTTATTTTAAGGTGTCCTTGTTACAGTGTAATTATACATTTAAGTACTGAGTAATATTAATTAACTACATGTACTACTTACTATATGGTTAGGGTTAGGATTAGGGTTTGGCTTAGGGTTACTTGCATGTAATTAGGCCTATGCATAATTTATTGTTATTATAATAGTAAGTGCATGTAACATGCAACAAGGACACCTTAAAATAAAGTGTTACCATGATTTTTTTTTTTTAAACTAAATCTGTATTCTGTATTTCACTTATCTCCTGAACCTCAAATCCCTTGACGCACTTAAACTTGTCAGCATGAGAGAGAGACAGAGATAGAGGGAGCGAAAGTTTTGTTTGAAAAGTGTTACCAACAAATTAACAGATATACGCGCCTACGCATAGACCCACTGCCCATATCTGAAGAGGGGAGCAGTTGTGTGTGTGTGTGTGTGTGTGAGTGAGTGAGAGAGAGATCGAGAGGAAGAAAGAGAGAGAAAGAGGAAGAAAGAGGGCATGAGCGCGCGGCTCTTTCTTGACTTTGCCCCATAATCGTTTCACGCTTCCTTCAGAGTCTCTTTTCCACCTAAAACGTTTAGTCTCACTCCAGTGAACAATTGCAACGGCGCAACAGGGAGCGGAAGAGTCACATTATTTCAAACTACCATTCGTCAAAACCACTGTTACAAAAAAAAGCAGAGAGAACAGCAACAGAGGATATAGGAGAGGGAACTTTTTTTTGTTCTCACCCCCCCCCCGCTCATCCCTCTGTCCAACCTCTAGCCACGGCATGGACTTGGACCAAAAGGGTCCATCTCTGCGCATCGGACGGTCGGGTAGGGCCTTGTTTCTCCATTTCACTTGAACTACTATTGTTTGTTCAAAGTTGTCTACTAATAAAACTGTCTCTCTTTTACAAAACTAAACTAACAAATACAGCATTTGTGCACTTACTACATGGGCTAATATGTATTTTATAAAACTGCTTGGTTTTTGGATTGACCCTTATATTGATATGAATTTTGAAGGTTCATCTTGTGACACTTTTAACATCAAAAATCAAGAACAACACGGGCCTAGAAATTCTATAAGCTTACATTTTGGCCACACCTTTGCTGACTCTGTGATTTTGACAGCAACGTGCTTTTGAGCTTGAAGTGTGCTGGGTTTAGGCCTATTTGCCGGGACTATTACAGTCCAAAGGGACATAATCAAAATTCAAACCCGTCACACGAAATTTCAAAACAAAACTATACGTGAAACCAATTACATTTCCTGTCACACAATGAGGTTGTTGAAAGATGTATGCTCCAATGGAAAAGGGTTGAGTCCGAGTGTGAGTGTCTATACTGCAGATGTTTTCATTCAGGATCCAAAAGCATGAATTATGACCGTTCATTCCATGGATTCAATAGCAAATAGTTCTGTGTTGTCATAAACGTTCGTCGTTCACGCGTCACATTTAGAACTCCCAATGAAATGGCGCGTGCAATCAAGATTTATGCGTAAATTCTGTCGGTGTTGGTGCTTGTTACTTTGCTAAACGTGAGATACACAAATCGCACAGTAGTCAGAATTGATTGTTGTCATCTAGAAATTGTATTGTGTTAGTATAAATCTATAGATAAAGGGGACATGCATTACTTTTCTTCATAACATAATGAAAAATGAGACGTTCTTAAATTGCTCTGTCAACTAAAGCGGGACCTAGACAAGTTTAAACTAGTTAAGGTGGTTCATCTCACCTGGTTCAAAACGATACGCCCAGCTATCCTTGAAGACTATAAATAATATTATTATGCGACATTCTAGTAGCCTATATTTGGTTCTCGTGTTTTTATTTGTCTGGTGATTTTTTTTATTTTTATTTTTTTTATTGGCATACTGTTATCCGTTTTGCCTTTCTGTGTCATAAATACATATTTGATAGATAGGCCACTGCCTATAACTGAAGGAATACGCCTAAGCTTAAACATCTGATAGTCTTGTAGTCCTTTGGTTAGAGGTTCTGTGTGTTTCACACAATTTGTAGAATTGATTTAACTTTCGATTTAACTAAAACACAATCTCCACTTCTCACGAATACAATATGAGAGTTTGTGTCAGTGACGTGATTCATTGCATATACGGCCAACATGGAGTGGACTGGAAACCATGCTTGGCTTTGACTTTGATACTTTGAAATATTTACAATTAGCCTATTATTAATAAATATTCAGATTTGTGCCGACTTCTGAACACTTTTATAGAAATGTTATATTTTTGTTTACTATTAATTATGTTTATGTTCTTAAGATTACCTACGTAAGTGATCTGAGTCCGACTCATTATTGCCTTATTAATTTTTTCAAATTTTCTTTCATTTATTAATTAATTCAAAGCGTTAAATATTTTAATAGATTATGTTGTTGATTTAACAAATGGTTTGAATGATAAACTTTTATTCAAAAATCCAAACCAGAAAGCAATTTTATACATGATGTTAGTTGTTTTAGTTTGACTTGTTTGAATATTTAATTTGCTAAATATATGTAGAAAATGAATTTTGGGTAAACTCACAAGCAAGAATTTTCCCAATAAGACAGAATATGTATTGAGTATTGAGAGTATCACTTGAGCCACAGATGGTATTTTTTGGGGAAAAAGAGGCAGACTATATAAACTAAAATAATTAGGCTAAGATAATTTACTCGAACAATTTTAATCGTTTAATCAGTCTAACGTTTTACAACCATTATTGTTAATCTGTGGTCCGCGTTTGTCTCTCAACATAAGGAACAAAACAACACAACTAACAAATAAATGATTGAGAAATGTCAACTGAAAGCCTAGGCCTTCGAAAGAACATGGAAGTGTTCAACTTAATTGTTATTGTAAGTAAAATAACTTAATGATTCCCATATTTAAACATATTATTAAATTTAAAACGGAATAGGCTGCAAAATATCTGCAAATAGCGCTATTATATATTTTAATATTGCAACACGTTTATCATTATATACTGTGATTTCACAAGTGTATAAGTGAGCGTGTGTGTATGCGTATAAATGTGTGTGTGTGTGTGTGTGTGTGTGTGTGTGTACGGGTAAATATGGTTTATGAGGACACAAATGTGTATAATGACACGGGTACTACCATGTAAACATGGTTTATGAGGACACTTCCTGTGTCCCCGTAAAACAAAAGGCTTAAAAAACATACAAAACGGTGTTTTATGAAATTCAAAAATTGCCAGTAGTTAATTGCCTGTAAGGGGTAGGTTTATGTGTAGGGTTGGTGTAGGGCGATAGAAAATACAGTTTGTACAGTATAAAAACCATTACGCCTATGGAGAGTCACTGTAAACCACAAATGCAAGTATATGTGTGTGTGTGTGTGTGTGTGTGTGTGCGTGTGTGGCAAGCTGACGTGATCCAGCTTCTTCACACGAGACCAAAGGTTCGCCCCCTCGTGGCACTCATGGCGCACCGCGCGGGAATCTTTTCAAGCCTTACAGAATAAGACGAATATGTGTTTGAGCACATGAATTTTGAGCATGAGCCACATGATTCCAGCGACTTAAAAGTTACCTTATTCTGACCTCACAGGCAAATGCATTTAGGGCAGTTGTGTCTCTGTTCTTTAAGTGTAGGATAACACTGTGACTGATAACAGAAGATGCACGAAAACTTTCTCCAAAATGTTAATGAGTTAAGGTTTGCATTGTATCCAGGCAAAGAAACATATCTGCATAATGTAATGCACTGAGAAACATTATGTAACATTTTTTTTTCGTTTTATGTTTTGATACAAAAGTTTTGTTTTAGCAATGTAAGTTTTTTGTTGCCTGTATATAAGGATATAAATTAATAAACGTATAATTGAAAAACCAACTACATGTGTTAAAAAAATAAAATACTTCAAGTTAATTCATTCAGTAATTCAATCAATTTAATTCAAGTATGTTTTGTGTGCGTGTGTGTGTGTGTGTGTGTGTGTGTTCTTGCCTAGGTAAGTAAAAAAAAATAATAATTAAAGACCACATTAATGTTGATAACCCTAATATTACGTTTTTAAAAATGCTTGTTATTTCTTGGTATTACACTGATCACCATGCTAGCCACCACAACAATTATAATCACCATGATTTAAAAAACACATCACAGTAACCAAGTCAACTAAACTAAACATGACTAAATACCAAGTGCTTAATAATCTGTTAGAAGGCTAATCAAAACTTATATAGCATGAAGATAGAGCAAAAGTCTGCGTGGAACAGCGCTCGTATCCGTCAAACAATGTAGATAGGAAGAATCTTTTTTCGAAGGCGTATAAATAACAACGAATCATCTGGGCAACTTTAATGAATGCATAATCATTCAATTCGTTAATTAAGATTTACCAAACAATTTACCAAAAAATTGTTTTGAAGTCGTAATTGCACGTGCAAGTGCGATATTTATAATTTCTAATAATTTGCAAATACAATACTGTTTGAGAAACTCTGTTCATTTATTTTATATGCATTTTTTGTTTTATATGCACATGTAGCTCAGTGAAATGCCGCAACGTGCCAAGTGCCATAAGCAATATTTTTAAATGATTTTCAATGCATTATATTGGCTTATTCATATAACTGAAAACATTCTGACGCAATACCTAATTATTAACTATTTATTAATTGGATGACTGAAAAGAGTGCAAACGGATATTTGACAATTTCAATTTTTTCCCCTTCCTTAATTGAAATGAGACATGGGATCAGCGACACCACTGAACCAACTTCGATTCAAGACTTCCTATTTGTCAGTGCACAATTGGGACCGCACGTCACTTTCATATTGGCTGAGTGTTAGCCAATCGGTGTCGTCTTTATCTGAGCGCGACTCAGGGCGATTGTGACTGCAGAGGTGCAGAGCCCGGATAGGTAGGCTGATCTTGATTGACAGTCGCGCTCGCGCTCGGTAGTAGATTCAGAGCGCTGTAGCTTTGGCGCTGTCCACACGAGAGCAGGTTCTGAAACGCGCCGTGAGCTCGTGCAGTGTTTGCGAGGTAAGGACGGAGGCTCGAGCACTGCTTCTCGCCGCAGGAGCGCTCACACGGGAAGAACATCCGATGCGACGAGACAGACAAATTACACTACCGTATCAGCCATCTGAGACTTTCCGAGGATTTTTACGCACGTACTGAGTAGTGGTTCAAAACTTGATAAAGCCTGTTTTCTTCTTCAGGACATTTCTTGGACATTTTTTTCAAGTTCAAATTCTTCGCGCAATGGCTATTTTTCATTTTCTATTTAACTTTGGCAAACATTTTGATTCGGGGTTCATACCATGTACTTTTTAATCTCATATGTCCACGGTCGTATGTCTATTGTTTGGGGATCTTTGTACTGTCGGAGTTATCTGCATTTTTTTTTTCTTAAAAAGAGAGTCTGAGGGCGCGCTTTGGGCGATTAGAAGATCAAGATGCAAGGAAATCGCGTTTACGTGAAGATACGTTGAACATGAAGTAAATGTTTTGGTTTGTCAGAAACCTCACCAGGATTTTACAGATCCCTGCTAGAGACGCGCTCTGACAGTGCGAACCTCAGTCACAGTTCACGGGTCACGGTCAGTGGAGCGAGGATGTCAAGCTAGAGCTTGGAAACGAGACTTCTACATTTTTATCGAAAGCTTAAGACTGTTCGGACTAATATTAAAATGTGTACATATCGCCAGGACTTTTCTTGAAATTGAGTTTTTATGAATCCCCACTGATGTCTGAGTTGGTTCACTCTGGATGTTGGGCCGCAGAAGCAGTCGTGTGACCCTGCAGGGCTGTACCCTGACCGCCCATTTACATTTTTGTTGATTAATTAATGTTGAATCAGATAAATTGTTATTTATGAATGATCTCTTTTCCTTTACCCCGCGAGAATCACAAAAACTATTTACGTATATTCTTCTACTCTTGACCTTAGGCCTTAGGGTCTTCAGGTTCAATTGTTTATTTTCCAACCAAAGTTTCTGTGGACTTCCACACAGCTGAAACTGTTTAAGAGAAACATTTCCGAGCAGAACGGACAGAATATACATACGCACAAACCTTTAAAAGAGCAAGAAAAGGACATTATAAGCTTTTTGGTGGTTTTCACGGGAAGGCCTGTTCTACTGACCGATGGAAATCCACTGCAAACACGACCCGTTCGCAGCCATGCACAGTAAGTTCACGGTAGACTTTCACTTCAGACTAACTGCTGTTAAATGTTTGATTTCTATCAAAGTTCTCAGAATATTCTTTTTTCCCCACCTGTTCTAATATTCCTTTCAGAATTATAGAATAACTAAAATACACTCTGATTAAATCTAATGAAAGCAAAGCACTTTGTGCACTATTGCTGGTCAACTTTAAAAAGGCAGCAGTGTCTTAAATAACGGTGAAGTTTTTGCCGTTTGGGCCAATTATTTTGGGAGTTTTCTCTTGATTAAGAACCGGGCTGCTTTGTTAGAGCTTTTGCCTTCTGTTTGACAATCCCTGGGGGAAAGAGAGGGGGGAAGAGATCGCGGCCAAGGCCAGTAGCCAGCGGACACAAACTGAACTTGAACCGCAGCTGAGAATATGGCAAACAGGCTCCGTAAACTTTAAATACTTTGCTTGAGGGTGGCTGTAAACAGGCCACTTGTGAGGTTAAAAACGAAAGCTGAAGTTGCCCACTGTAGCGGAGAGATGTGTGGTCACTCAGTCGTGACATGGCGAACACCGGTGGTCCCCCAAGATACCACCGTTAAGGGCCCCTTTTCTCTTTCCCTCTCTTTAGCCTATTTCTTGTTCTTGTCGCCGCCGACGCGCAAACAACAGCTTACACACTTTAAATCATTAATGGACATTTTTAGTTTGCAAGACATACTTTAGAATTAAATGTAAAAATATTTTACATAATTATTATAAATATTTATAAACTACTTATGAAAAAATACATTCTGTGTACATGTCCTCAATTTGTAAGAAAAATAGTCTGAAAATTAAAAATCGCAATGTCTTTGTTACCAAAACCAAGAGCTGCCAATCACATATTAGCCTATGCACATTGAAAATACAATTGTGATCTCTCTCTCCCTCGCTCATTCTTCCTTTCTCTACTCATCGATGAATAAAACCTCATACACCAAGCCACCGCAAACCTCAAATATGCGCGCACCCACCCACTCGCACACGCACATCTATGTGAAATGACATCTATTGGCACGGTGAATGAAACGGTGGATTAGATGTATACACATTTCAGAAGCTAGAACGAATCACGTTTCCTCTCCGCCACAATATCTCAACACAGTCCGCGGGGTAAAACGATTACACCGAAAATGTCAAACCGTGCAAGCCTTAAGAACAGACTGTGACACGAACCTGCGAGACTTTTAGGAAAGACACAGAGAGAGGAAGAAGACTTTAGGATGTTTTAAACTCATACTTATCTTGCTCATGAATATTAATAAGACTTTGCAGGTTTTAAAAAGGTGTGATCATAAAAAGTGTGAACTACAATGTAGCCTAAGTTAACAGCTTACACACTTTAAATCATTAATGGACATTTTTAGTTTGCAAGACATACTTTAGAATTAAATGTAAAAATATTTTACATAATTATTATAAATATTTATAAACTACTTATGAAAAAATACATTCTGTGTACATGTCCTCAATTTGTAAGAAAAATAGTCTGAAAATTAAAAATCGCAATGTCTTTGTTACCAAAACCAAGAGCTGCCAATCACATATTAGCCTATGCACATTGAAAATACAATTGTGATCTCTCTCTCCCTCGCTCATTCTTCCTTTCTCTACTCATCGATGAATAAAACCTCATACACCAAGCCACCGCAAACCTCAAATATGCGCGCACCCACCCACTCGCACACGCACATCTATGTGAAATGACATCTATTGGCACGGTGAATGAAACGGTGGATTAGATGTATACACATTTCAGAAGCTAGAACGAATCACGTTTCCTCTCCGCCACAATATCTCAACACAGTCCGCGGGGTAAAACGATTACACCGAAAATGTCAAACCGTGCAAGCCTTAAGAACAGACTGTGACACGAACCTGCGAGACTTTTAGGAAAGACACAGAGAGAGGAAGAAGACTTTAGGATGTTTTAAACTCATACTTATCTTGCTCATGAATATTAATAAGACTTTGCAGGTTTTAAAAAGGTGTGATCATAAAAAGTGTGAACTACAATGTAGCCTAAGTTACTATAGGGCCTATATTTAACACTCCCTCTAATGCAGTACATTAGATGTTACAGTTGTTATTAGGCCACCGGTTAACCGGCCGTCTAAATTTGTTACAGTTTTATGCTAAATTGACATAAACGACGAATGTAGATTAATATGAAGTTTTCGAGTGATTTCAAACATTGTTTCATCTGATCTTATTTAGGCTAAATGTAAGATGCAAACCTATTTATTGTCAATAACTTAAAATAATAATAATAATTCAGTCTTACTTAGGAGTAGAGCTTTGAAGTTTATGCTAAGAAAAAAAAAAGATTTTGCTGAAATTTCTGAAAAGTGTCATTGTTCTGTTTCTGTGCTCTGAGTTTCCCTGCTTTGTTGTTTGTTGTCGCCTGCACTGAAAAAATGCTTCATTCATCCATTAAAAAAAATAAAATTAAAAAATATATTTTTTTAATGGGATGAAGGAAATTTTTTTTTCAGTGTGTTAAAAACCATCAGTATTTAAAAAATAAATAAATAATTGGTTACATGCTACGTAGATTAGACTAAATGTCTTATAAATAAATAAATAAATAAATAACCAACCAGATATTATCAATGAGGCATTAATTACTAATAGGCTATGATAGGCTACGTGATCAACTTGTATAAGATATATGGCAAAACAATAATGAATCTGTCACAAATAATATGATTTACAAAGCCTACAACAAAACCCTCTCTTTAAAACGTTTTTTTTTTTTAATCCAGCAAACCTAAACGCTTTTATT
Source organism: Sinocyclocheilus rhinocerous (assembly GCF_001515625.1). NCBI lineage: Eukaryota > Metazoa > Chordata > Actinopteri > Cypriniformes > Cyprinidae > Sinocyclocheilus > Sinocyclocheilus rhinocerous. The sequence continues at coordinate 177,268 of NW_015647958.1, forward strand.
CAATGGTAGGCTACTTCTTATTTATTACTTTAATATTATGGTTGAACTTTTTTTCAATACAAGATAAAACAAAATCTTTTCATTTTTAAAATGTAACTATCTGTGATTTTATTTTCAAACGCTGCATTCTTTTCCGAAAACGTTGAATTTACCCTGCATGAATGAAGGTAGTCCCTTACTTGTTTCTTTTTTTTTTTCGTGAGTCTGTTTGTTAAAGCACGCTGATGTCACGTCGCTTTGCTGGCGTTTGGTTCGCTCTGTTTGGAGCGGTTTAATCGGAGCGGCCGATAGCGGATCGTAATGGAGCAGCGTCTCTAATCGGGTTTATTTTCTGGATGGGGGAGCATGAATGTCTTTCAGCCGCTCTTGCTATTTCTAAACGGAACCTGCCTCGAAATCAATCAAAGCTCTAGGAACACTTCGATTTATAAGCCAGCCGTATTTGCAGAAGAAACGGGAAAAAGTCTTGGTCAGATCACATCTGAATAGCTTGTTTCGTTTAATCCCTACTGCAGCCTTTTCTCTCTATGACATGCACTTATATTCAAACAAACACAATTACACACTCATACATGCTCTCATTCACACTCAAACACAAACTTGCTCTATGTATCAATTAATTGTATGCATGCTTTGTACATAGGCTAACTATTACTGTAAACCAGTGCTTATAGCTGCAGTTGACAAAGATTTTGAAATTCAAGATAAATTGATCTAAAAAGTAATTCTAAGCGATGCATTTTTTTTAGAACTTAAATAAGCCCTTCCTGAGGAAGAAACATTTTAAGTTTCAACTCAGTTTGTTGTATTTCACTGTTTCTTTTGTAGTGTGGGTATATAGTAGCCTACGTTTTAATTTAAACAGGAGATTAAGCAAAACTGTCTTTATTTTACAAATAATTATTAATTTAGCAGATGCTTTTATCCAAAGCGACTTACAAATGAGGAATATGTTTGCACACCTAATTTTAAATGTACATCTTTAAAAATCAATTTAGCTAGTTGACTCCATGACTTCATCACTTTGCTCAAGGGTATTCAAATAATAAACTGTAACTGAAAGACACATAAGGAGAAAAGAAAAGAAAAAAGGAAACTAAAACATTAATAGAAAGGAAAAAGAAAAGGAGGTCAAATGAAACAGAAAACAAAATGCGTTAAAAGAAATCTAACAGGTCAAATCTCTCACTAAAGGATTTTTTAAATATGGAAATGCTGTTTTTTTTCTGCATATTGCCTTGAGAAAATGAAAAAGACATGTAGCTGGGTTTTAATTTTCTGTTGGCTGAACTTATGTATTTAGTGATGGGCACACAAGGCCAGTTAGGTCTGTTTAATATTGCCTTCTCGGATGTATTTAAGATCCATTACCCTGTAGCTTGGATTAACAGACACCCCCCAGTTCTTTTGTGTGTGTGTAAATGTGTGTTTGTGTGTTCCCCTTCTGAAGCAATCAGTATGTTAATATGACAGATTGACTGGATTACCACGTAGACTTCTGCACTGAAATTATGATAAAATACTGAATTCTAATGAATATATACAGTACAAGAATGAAAGAAAATTGGTATCCAAAAGTCTAAGCCCACCAGGGAGGTCCATCCCACCACCCACTGTGCAAAAAAGACACACAACAACAATTACAGACAGATAGACACAAATTGACAGACAGACAGAAATACTAACTTGGGTGAGGAGGTCATGTGCAGTTCTCTAGGTGACCACCAGGGGTGATATGATAAAGAGGAGAGGAAGAGACTGCATAATCATAACCTTCAGGTCAAAGACACACACACACACACACACACACACACACACATACTTGTATTTGTGGTTTACGGGGACTCTCCATAGGCGTAATGGTTTTTATACTGTACAAACTGTATTTTCTATTGCCCTACACCAACCCTACACCTAAACCTACCCCTCACAGACAGCTGCTGGCAACTTTTGAATGTCATAAAACACTGTTTTGTATGTTTTTTTAAGCCTTTTGTTTTACAGGGACACAGGAAGTGTCCTCATAAACCATGTTTACGTTGTAGTACCCATGTCATTATACACATTTGTGCCCTCATAAACCATATATACCTGTACACACACACACACACACACACACACCAGGATGGGACAGCAACGCTTTTTGCCCACCATATGTCAGCTTCTGTATTTAAGGAAGATATGATTTGCTCAGTTTCCCTTTTATTACTGTTTGTGTCTGCAGGGCATGGAGGGGTGAATCAGCTGGGTGGGGTGTTTGTAAACGGGCGGCCCTTGCCTGACGTGGTGAGGCAGAGGATAGTAGAGTTGGCCCATCAGGGCGTACGTCCGTGTGACATCTCCCGCCAGCTCCGGGTCAGCCACGGCTGCGTCAGCAAGATACTGGGCAGGTGAGTTCTGCTTATTGTAAAGAAAAGTGAAGAAGCCTTTTGTGTTAACATCACTAGCAAAAAAGTACCAAAGTACAAAGTACTAATGTACTTTGCATGTAACGTAAGAACAATTGTAATACCATGGTACATGCAGTATATAGTTACCATGTAGTACAACTATACTTTTTTGTGTGGTTTCTATTACTTCCATATACTCATGCTGTATATATTACATTTGAAACATTGAGAAGTGCGGTACCATTCAAAGGTTTTGGGTCAAAATTTATATTTTTATTTATTCAGGACAAATTAAATTGACAGTAAGTACCTTTATAAAGTTACAAAAATTCAGTTTCAAATAAATTCTATTCTATTGAACTTTTATTCATCAAAGAACTATATTATAAATAAAATATAAAATAAATTATATTACTATAATATAAAATATTGAGCAGCACAACTGTTTTCAACATTGATAATACTAAGAAATTCAGCTTTGCCATCACAGGAAAAATATACATTTTAGAATATATGCAAAAAAAAAACAAAACAAAACAAAAAAAAAATATATATATATAATTTTTAAAAAATTAAATTGTAGTAATATTTCAAAATATTGGAGACTTCTTTGAAAAACATTAAAATGTTAGTGTAGCTGTTTTTTTTAAAATTACTTTATGCAGCTCACTTCTCAAGCTGTAAACAAATAGATTAACATGAGCTGTGTATTATAATAAAGAGCGAATGAGTCTTGCAGCTATTAGCGAACATGTTAGATATGCTGGACCTCTCATATCTCATTATAGAGGTCGAATGACAGTTTCTTGAAATATTATATGATTATTTCATATAACAATGTACTGGCAATGTAAAGTTGGCTAAATGTGTTTGTAGTCTACGCTATCAGACACCACGGATTAGTTCCCACACACAGAGTTTGCCTAGCCCCAGACTGAAAAGGATGTTGAATAGAGAATCTCTATTGCCTGTGCTATTTTATCCAGAACTAGGCTTAATCTTTGCCTGGGAAACCAGCTTAATGTCTTCTATTGCATTCAAACAGTGGGGCCAGTATGTGTGTTTGGAGTCTTGCCTTTAAATGCTTTCCAACCCTCCTTCCGTGCTTTCATCAAGTCAACTTTTACTTAATCCATAATAAATATCAATTTCTGAAATATCCATACACTGATGAATGCTGTCTGTTCGCTTGATATTCCCTCTGTCGTCGGGTGAACCTGAGGCTGACTCAGCGCTTCCTTTCAAAGAAGACACGTTGAAATTCAAAAATTCTCAAATCTCGCACTGAAGCCAAAGTCAAAGCGCCGTCTTTTCTTTCTGTCTTTCTGGGACAAAAAAGAAAAGATTCATCACATTTTACATTTGCATCAAAATGACACTGGCACCATACGTCTCCCGAGGCGGGAGGGATGGCTGGAAGGACAGAGAGAGAGAGAGAGGGAGAGAGAGAGGAGGAAAGAGAGAAGGAGAGGGAGGAAGGGGTTAAGGGGGAGGACAGAATTTGAATGGATAAAGGTGTGGATTAGTGCTAGAGCCTTTAGCTATATCAAAAAAATGTGTTTCCCATTGTTCTCCTTTGCCTCAACCCTCTTCCCCCAGCCCTGGTCCAACTCACTCAACCGTTACTGCGGCGCTCGGTGCGTGTGTTTGTGTGTGTGCGGTAATATCTTCCCTCCCTCTTACTGCTCAGGCAGAAAACACACTAATATGTGGGCTGCAAGTGAGGTTTGAGTAAATAATGCGTATGACTAACTCTGCTCTCTTGTTAATGAGGGAATTTTCTGCACACTCATTTTGGTGAGCTTTTCATGGCTGTGCTGTGTGAGCTGTGCTTTTGGTTTATGTTTGTGTGTTGGACCTTAACTAAACTAAAGCAGTTAGACACATGAGATGAAGCGGGGCACCTAAAACCCCCTTAACCTTGGCAAAAAGCTCTATAATGCCCAACATGGCTTGTTGCTTGATAAAACACCAGCAAGAACAATATATGAGACATCAGTGTTCAGTAAATGTGTTCATATTAATAATCTAAGATAGCATTAATTTATTAACATTATTACAATTTCCAATACATTTTCTTTCAGTTAATAAGCATATTGATATGATTAATAATACCATGTATCAATACTATCTTAATATACACTACCATTCAAAAGTTTTGGGTCAATAAGATTTTTTTTTTTATTTGTAAGAAATTAATACTTTTATTGAACAAGGATACAATAAATGTGTAAAAAAAAAATTGCTGTTCTTTTAAACATTCTGTTCATCAAAGAATCCCAAAAAAGCACTATACAGTTTTCACAAAAATATTAAACAGCACAACTGTTTTGAACAATGATAATAATAAATGTTTCTTGAGTACCTAATCAGCATATTAGAATAATTATTAATTCATATTAATTATTTAAAATAATTACTCCACCAAATTGCCTCATTTTCAATATATTTTAGAGTTTTTAAAAAATTGATTATTATTACAAATTTATTAAAAGGAATAATATATAATAATAGTATTTTTTTAATATTAATAACTAACGATTATTCCACCATGACCATTTGCTTAAATATACAGTGGGTACGGAAAGTATTCAGACCCCCTTAAATTTTTCACTCTTTGTTATATTGCAGCCATTTGCTAAAATCATTTAAGTTAATTTTTTTTCCTCATTAATGTATTTACACTTGCCATGTATCTTAATTCAGCATTAATACAGAATGTGTGGTCACAGGTGTGCTGTTATCTGCATGGCTTTAAAGCATCTCATCCATTCAGAATTTAGACCAGACCCTGTTTTATAATTCCTGTGTGTATGCCTCACATATAAGGTTTGATAGTGCTCATCTGTGGCTGAACAGACTGATAATTTTTGCACGTTTGTGAAAGGTATGTGTTGTTCTCTGTGTCTGTGTTACTAGTAACCAACTGTGCACTGACTGCAAGACAGGCATACAACGCTGGATTAGCATATATTCTAACTCTCTGTTTATCTTGCCTGGTGATATACAGCTCTCTATCTGTCTGCTCCACAGGTATTATGAGACAGGCAGCATCAGACCAGGGGTGATCGGAGGCTCCAAACCAAAGGTTGCTACACCCAAAGTCGTAGACAAAATCGCTGATTACAAACGCCAAAACCCCACCATGTTTGCCTGGGAGATCCGAGACAGACTGCTGGCAGACAGAGTGTGTGACAATGACAGCGTGCCCAGCGTCAGCTCAATCAACAGGTGTGTGTGCACTGTAAAAATCATCCATTTAACTTGACACAAACATTTCTGTCTATTTGATCAGTCGATTTCATTATCAGTAATTTAATCCACGTTGTTTTTCTTAAAATAAGGGGATAAAACATAATATTTTAAAGATGTTATTGGGTTGAAATAGTTTAAAGTGTGTTTTCTGAAATGTGTCTGTGGTATTGCTTCACTTTGCTAATATGAATAAAGTGTATTGTACACTACTGTTTGAGGTCAGTAAGATTTTTTTTTATTATTATTAATGCTTTTATCGAGCATGGGATGCATTAAATTGAACAAAAGTGACAGAAAAGCCATTTATGACATTTTATTAAAAAATCTATTTCAAATAAATGTTCTATTAGTCAAACAATCCTGAACAAATGTATCACAGTTTCCACAAAAATATTAAGCAGCACAACTGTTTTCAACATGGATGTTTCATCATATTAACATGATTTCTGAAGAATCATGTGACACTGAAGACTGGAGAAATGTCTGCTGAAAATTCAGATATGCCATCACAGGAATAAATTACATTTTAAAATATATTACAGGTGCATCTCAATAAATTAGAATGTCGTGGAAAAGTTCATTTATTTCAGTAATTCAACTCAAATTGTGAAACTCGTAAAACACTTATTTGAAATTGTAATAATATTTTAAATATTAATGTTTTAACTCTATTTTTGACCAAATAAATTCAGTCTTGGTGAGCATAAGAGACTTAAGACATAAGAGATTTAAAAAAAAATTTAATACATTTAAAAATGTATTACCTCCCCCAAACTTTCGAATGGTACTGTATACAGTATATGTGCAAACCACTAAATTTTTGAGAACAAGGTGATCAGTAGATTAGAAAAGTGATAGAGCAATGCATGGAGAAGAGATAGAAAGAATGCAGGGAGAGAGAAATAGATAAAGGAAAACAACGGGACTGAGTCAGTGGCGTAAAAAGAAACACATATTCATGAGCAGTGTCCAGCTCACTGGTTCAACAGCATGTGTACAATGACAACCTTTCTCAGAGAGCGAGAGCAAGAGAGAAAGAAACAGAGAGAGAGAGAGAGGGAGAGAGAGAGAGAGAGACGAGGAGGAGAGGGGAAAGGTGCTTTGCTTGAGCAGCCATGCAGGAAGTTTGAGACTCTGCTGCCATGTCAGCCTGCATGAGCCACTTCTCACACACACACGCACACACACACACGCATGCACGCACGCACGCATGCACGCACGCACGCACACACTTCACATGTTTGCATACTTATATTAAAGCATATACAGTATCACAGCGCCTTGCATGGTAAACCTTAAACACATGGTAATGTCTGTTTGCTCCTACTTTGCTGCAGGATCATTCGCACTAAAGTCCAGCAACCACCTGGCCAATCAGGAGCTGTCTCTGTCCATAACTTAGGTAAGAGTCAACTTCACATATACTTTTGTCATATTTCAAACTACTCAAAATACAGAACTTTAGTTCTAGGTGGGAATATAGGGAGTAACTTATTTGGATAAAAAAAAAAAATAGAAATGTAGCTTCTGGAAAAAAAGGTGTTGTCGTACACATCCCATTCAAATGTTTGGGGTCAGTAATTTATTAATTAATTTATTTAAGAAATTAATACTTTTATTCAACAAGGACGTATTATATTGATCATAAGTGACAGTAAAGATATTTATAATGTTACAAAAGTTTAAATTTTAACTTTCTATTCGTCAAAGCGTTCATTATTCTATTTATCTATTCATCCATTTTATTCAAGGATTCTTTGATAAAATTAATCATGGTTTCTACATGCAGCTCAACTTTTTCAACATTTATAAAACTCTGAAATGTTTCTTGAGCACCAAATCAACATATTAGAATACTTTCTAAAGGATCATGTCAGGCTGAAGATTGGATAAATATATTAAAAATATATTAAAATATATCAAGTAATATATTAAAATACAAACAAATATTTTAAACTTTTTTTGTATTTCTGATCAAATAAATTATCAAATCTAAGCAGTTTGAGACATTGTTGAAGCACATATGAGATCATTTGAGATCTCAGGAGAAAGTAAAAAGTAAAAAAGTAAAAAGTTAAAGAAGTACTCATTTGCTCTCCATTTAATTTATTTGCTGATGGTTTCAACATACCAGTTACCTTATAACACTTACGCAGGCAGGGCTGTCTCTCTTATACAGTGAGGGGAACTGAGATTTGATATTTTTAAACATTTACTGTACTGTATTTCAATCTATCTTCCCTATCTTTAATATTTGATTAAAACCTTGAATCTATACGGTTGTTCTGACACTCAAATGACCCCAAAAACCAAAGGGGAATCTTCAAAAATGGTCTGAGATCAGTTTTAGAGGAAAACTCCCGTTGGCAGTTAATAAAGTATTGAACTGCGCTTGTCTCACTGTCAGTAATCTTCATAATCGCACACCTCCACTTAATCTAAATTAATTTCACACGCACAACGCTTGCCAGTTCTCCGTCTCCTTCAGATTATGATGATAAATAGTTCTCATACTCAGGCGGAAAATTGAAATTTAGGGATTTTGAATATAAAGCGTTCGCTTCGGGTTTCCATTCCTCGACGCAAGGAGAAAAAAAGTGTGAAAGAATAAGAGATTCAGATAATTGAAACGATAAATCAAGAGTAAAAAAATGGAGGGATATGCATTCATTACATTTTCCACCTGGTTAGCAAACGAGAGCGGCGGGTGAGCAGAGGCGTTTATCTTTTCTCCGAGCGATTTGTTTTTCTTGTTTCCCACCTTCTCCATTTTAGCAGAGTCTGTTGGGATGTGGGATTAGCCTCATCCCTACACCTTAGTGTCCCCTTGGGGCCACTGTACTGTCACTCAGGCTGTACGTCAGCTGACAGGAAGTGAGATAAAGAGGAGAGAGAGGGAATGAAAGGTTGACAGAGAGAAGACTTTGTGGCCTCGTCCCCTACCGCCAAGACCTCACAGACAGCCAGACATCTCGAAAAGCTGTTAGCTTGTTAGCGTCTTATCCTTGGGCGGCAGCACGTTACCAAAATTGAGTGACAGCAGGTTTTGGTGAAAGGTCTTTGGCAGGAAAAACGCCAGGCCAAGAACCATGAAAGGAAAAACAAAACTCAAGAACATACTACACATAAACAAATGGCATTGGCCTGGAAGCTTTAAGCGAGCAAAAGCTAGAATCACAGAAAACCCAATACAATCAATATTAGGAGACATTTGCACAGCTACATATTTTCTTAGTCCATGCATTACCTGGAAATTGAACCGATGACTAAAATGGACTAAAATAGGGAAGACAACTACTGCAAAAAAAAAAAAAATCTGGAAAAGAAAGCTTTAATAAAGGCATAGTTGACACAAATATTATAATTATATTATTACTTACTCAGGGTGTTGTTTTTCCAAATCTGCGTGACTTATTTCTTCTTTGAAACATTGGCTTCCATTGTATTTCCCAAGTCAATGGGATCCGAAACTATCCCTTTAAGTATTTTGGCCTAACAGTTTATTATTATTTTTTATAAAGAAAAAAAATTAATCACAAAACTGCCTCACATCTTTGTAATATTTTCCAAATCAAAGTTATGTTGTGCATCCAAAAAAGTCATGTGGTACAACCATCATGCAGACAAAAAAAACTTAAAACAAGAAATTATATCATAGAAATGACCCCCGCAGAACATCAGGAATGTGTGTTAAGGTTTAGGCAAGATTAGTTTGAGTTGTAAAATGCTATTAATTAATTAGTTAGTTAATCATAATATTTATACATGATATTTAGCTTAGAAAAATATTTAAAATATGTAAAAACTTAATTAAAAATATTTAAAAACTGTATAATTGGCCAAAGTGATGGTCCTTTCAGTGCAATGAGCAGCAATAATGGTGTCCGCCATGTTCATGTATGCTTTAGGACACTTCTGCTATTCATTACCTCTCTGTAACTTTCTAGCCTCTACAGTGGCAGTGACCCAGGTATCTGCTGTAACCAGTGATGCTGCAGGCTCCTCCTACTCCATCAGTGGAATTCTGGGAATTAGCTCACCCGCCGACGCAAACAAACGAAAGAGAGATGAAAGTAAGTCCATATGCGTGCTTTGTTTTCGGGAACTGAAAAAGCCTAGTTTATTTGAACATTTAATTCTACACCAAATTCACTCTAAACTTGACCTAAAGTATTATTAATGCTGTTGCACAACAAAGGGAATTTATTTAATGCAGGAAATTTAGTAACTACCAGCAATTACAGAACAAAAATTCAATTACATCCTGAATTAAACCTTCTTTCTTTCGTTCTTTATTTCATTCCTATGCACAACATCATTTTAATGCACTCACACACATGCACACAAGCACAGAGAGCACAGATGGAAGTTGCTGAACATTGACAGATGCATCAGAGTAGGAGGGGGATTGGTCACCGCTGGCACGTCTTAGATGAACATCTCTATCCAGGGGAGGCACAGCATGTGCATGTGGACGCGCACGCATGTGTGTTTGCACACATGTGTCTATTAAAAAGCCATTGCTTGGCAGACCCCTGCAGTACATGAGGGAACTCCAGATGTCACCCACATACACTCACACACAGTATGACTTAAACCAGACATCAACAATAGAAGATTCCTTTCTATTTGCTGCCCAGGGTTATTTCAGATGAATCTAAAACTGAAACTAAAATTAAAACCATAAAAAAGTCATTGCTTGAAATAAAATAAACATTAGCAATAAATAAAATAAAAAACAATAAAATAAACTTTCAACTTTTTCAGAAATGTTCAGCTAGTTGCCAACAGTTCTCTTTTTAATTTGATGCACTAAAGTTTAATTTGATGTTCTAATATAACTAAAACGGAAAAACTGAAAAAACTGACATATATAACCCCCCCCCAAAACTAAATATAAACTAAACTAAAAATGACAAAAACACACAACAAAACTACTAAAACTTTAACTAAATTCATATTTATAAACTGAAAATTTACGGTATTAGCTGTGGTTGCTAGAACCCTACTGTAAAAATTATGGTAGCAACATTTTAGGCTTAAAAGGATTGAACTTAAATTTGCAGTAAAGACAAAACTGTAAAAAATTCATTAACTAGTATAATGTTAATATGAGATCTTGTTACTCTGTTTTGTACCTGTAAAATATACTGATAGCCACTATAATAATATAAGCTGTAAAAGAGACAGATGTTGAATTAGATAGCCCTTCCACAAGCTGAGTTATATAGTAATAAACAGAATGTGCAGTTTCATGAGTGCTATGCATGAAATACAAAACACCATCATGATAACACACTACACTAAAACAATGTAATAAACATTAATAAGCAACATAAAATGTAACTCAAAACTCAAATGTAGATAATTGTTATCCGAAATTAACAAGAAACAAATGTTTAAACAAAATACCATCAAATGTAAATTCTCTTGAATGGAATATCAGTTAATCTTTTTTTTACTGTAAATTATAATGACTTAATTTTAAAAAAAAAATTCCCAAAGTCTGTATGTTTAACAGTATTTTACTGTAAAATTACTTAAAATGTCCTGTTAAAACTATTACAGTATATAGTAAGGGAACTTGCTGTTGAAAGGTTGGCAGGATAGCATTTTTAGAGTCTTTTATAGTTTTTACAGTGTATATTGTATTTAATATAATACAATAATACTCCAGGTAAAATTAACAACATGCATAGACTATAGATGCAATGAAACATAAGTGTATATGCTAACTACTGGCTTAGCTGAACACACACACACACACACATCAACGTTCATCCAAGCTCCAATTAGGCAGACGTCTGCCACTTTAATTAATGCAACACATCACATCCAGCAGGGAGGGAGGGGCGACTAAATGAATTTGTGTGTTTAATTGACATGGTGAAACTGCGGGTGGTCAGTGCTGTGATGTTTTGCAGTATGTGAGTGTCAGTGCGCTCGCAGCGAGGGACATTCTCATGGGTTTGCTGAAGGCATAAAGTAACATGAGCGATAGTTTTGGCAGCTAGTAGCCTATACTGCTTGCAAATTTTAAAAGCATAAGGCACGGTAAGGAGTGTGCAGACTGTGCATGCTTTCGTGAGCATGAGAAAGAAAAAAATCGGTTTTCTGCACCGCTTCAGCAGAATTACAGCAAAAGAAATCATCTTTCATCTGAGTCATTCTGAGTTTTCCATTTGTATCGCATGTTAAACAATTACAAGACATGTACCCTGAATAAGACAAGAAGTCTCGATTGAGATGCGACCTGCATACAAAATATGCATATAACGCAACTAGTGCACCAGTGAATCAAAAACATACAGTGCGATCAGCGTAAGTGATTCCTGAAACATACACTGGGAACAAAACTATGGGATCAGACTGATTCCTGCAATGAGTGATGCTTATAAGCCCATTCTTTGTAGTGAAAACATACAGCACATCCAATATTGACCAATTCTGGAAACAAATGATGCTTATGAGCCGGTTCTTCTTAGTGAATCAAAAACATACAGTGGGACCAGTGCAGACAGATTCCTGCAAAGAATGAGTCTTATGACTTTTTTTTTTGTGAATTAAAAATATACAGCATGACCAGTATAGACCACTTCCTTATGAAATTGTTCTTTTCACAAAATTCAAAACATACAGTGCAACCAGTGTACACTGATTCAAATCAAATCAAATCAAATCAGTCTAATTGGTCGGTTCTTTTGTGAATCAGAAACATACAGGGCAGCCAGGGTAGACCAGTTCATGCAACAAATGACTTTTATGAGCTGTTTTTAAATGAATCAAAAACATACAGTGCAACCTACTGATTCCTACAATGAATAAGTCTTAGGAGCTGGTTCTTTTTAGTGAATCAAAAACATACAGCACAACCAGTGTAGCTCAAATCTGAAAATGAATGACTTGTAAACCAGTTACTCATTGCCATCATTGGCAAAGGGAGAATTTCTTCCATGTGTATTTAAATACAATTGAAATATGCCCAAATTAATTTCAATTAAACTGTAACTTGTGAATCAGAATCGAATGGGAAAATTTGTATCGAAACCCAGTCCTAAGAAAGTGAGAAATTAAATCAAGACATTTTCCATATACTTCAATAAATTGCGTCTATGTAATACTAGGAATTTCTATGCTTAGTGGTAATGCTTTCAAAAAAGAGAGGGAGGCAAAAAGCATGTTTAGTGAAGCAAGACACTATGATTTCCAGCTGCTCACAAGCAGGAAAGGAAGTAACAGAGGGTTTGGACGGCTTGGTGTGTGTGTGTGTGTGTTGTGTATATGTGTTTGGGGAAAGCCCACTGATGCCCTTTGACCCAGGGGAAGTGATCTGAAAGAGAGAACTTGACTTGTGGGGCCTCTAGAACAGAAGCATTGTGTCTGCCCATTCTCTCTGAACGGAGGAGGAATGGACGAGGGGAGGAGTGGAGGAAAGGAGAAATAGAATAAAGAAAGACAGGAGGCCCGTGGTATGGGGCAGAGGGGTCGGACAATGTTCTCTTTGCCCCCTGAAACAATAAAGAAACCTTTCTTTAAGGTAACGGCTTCAAAACATGAAAAACTGAAAAATATTGAAAAAATATACACATTTGTAGTTAATCTGTTAAATTTAACAAATCACACCTAGATGTTTGCATCCACAGTGGACATCATCAGGACAGACGTGGTTTTCTCTACTGTTTAATATGTTCACTTCTTGTCCAGTTTCATTTCAGTCATTTTTATCTCGTTCATTCTGTGGAATATTCTGAATGGAAGATAGAGGAAATGTTTAATAAGGTGGGGGGATTGTGAAAGAGAGGGGGAGCGAGAGAGAGAGGGAGGATAGGGGATAGATGATAACAGTGGGATTTGTTAAAGGTTGGTTTCCCCCTTTCAGAGGCTCATACTTTGATCTGTCAAGGTTGACACACACACTCTCTCTCTCTCACACACACACACACACACACACACACACACACACACACACACACACACACTCTCTCTCTCTCTCTCTCTGTGTATCAAGTGCGCAAGGAATCTACAGAGCAGTTTTCTCTGCCCCCAAAAAACCTTCAACCTCATCCCTGAGAGAAAGAGAGAGGAAGACGGAAAGAGACAGAGGGGGCACAACGGTGATCTCATTGTTGCTATTGTCTCTGCTTTTGAACCAAGGAAGATGCCTCTCCTCCGTTCTCCTTCTGTGTGTGTGTGTGTGTGTGTGTGAATAGTGGGGTTAACCCTGAATGCAGCTGGGCTGTATTGAGTCTGGTTACAGAGAGTGGTTCCCTATAGCAGGTTCAGAGGCTGAAAGACAAAAGGCCAGAGAAACACCGGCCAACTGAATACCTAAGACCAATGAGTCTGTTTGTGTGTGTGTGTGTGTGTGTTTTTTTTTAGGGGGTTGGAAACTTGAGGAAGGTTGGTTAAACGTGATGCTGGTATGGTGTGTTTGTTTAAATTTGGTGAAACTAGCTTTATTGGTGACCTCTCTTCTTTCTGTCTCTCTTTTGCTCTGATATGGCTGAGTGGGCTTCCAGATCTGTCTGAAATTGCATTTCACACACGGTGGCTGACACTGTGAAACAGTTACACACATAAAACACACATAAAACACACACAAAACACACACACACACACACACACACACACAAACAGTCACAGATAAACACGCATCTGTGTAATAATAACGACTGGAAAAAAGTCCATAACATTGTTTTGACGCTCGATGGCTGTGTTTTCGTAAGGTCAAGTGATCCCAGAAGGATATAGATGTTTGAGGACATATGAAGCAGTAGTTTAAGTGGAAACATTAGGAATTTTGGGAATGTTCATTCTTAAGGTATATGGTCACATTTACTGTTAGTCATTTCAATAGGAATCCATCAAATGTAAGTTTAGTTTGAGGGTGAAAGATTTCTCAATGCAGATTTCGCAGGGGGTTCAAGCTGGTCGCTCTGATTTGCCAGTTGGTTAGAAAGTGGCTTCTGTGTAAGCTGTGCTTCATATATTGCAACCCTATAGACTTTTTTGCTTGCAAAATATTGTGAAACTGGTTAACTGAAACCTGGAAGGAAATGTTAGAATTTTGTTAGGATTTTGAAATATAATATAATATAATATAATATAATATAATTAAAATGCTTCACTATAGGTCAGTAATTAAAAAACAAACAAATTTGTACCATTGACCATGTGAACTCCTTACAAAAGGTCAGATTTTCTTCTGCTGAGCACAAGATGCTCTTAGGATCATTTTCAAATCATGTTAGATAACATAACATCAACATGATCACACTTGTGTGATTCATGCTGCTGTCTTCGAAAGAAAAGGGGGACAAACCAATTATAAAGAAATTCTGAATTTCATGTGAATTAAATTTTTGAGTTAATCATATAATTTGTCATAAAACAAGTGTTGTATTAAATTAGAAAAATGCAAAATGAATGCATTTTCACTAGCGGTCTCAGATAGCGGTCCCCTGCTGATGCATAAACAACCATGCACACAAACACTCCAGATTGTGGCAGTTTACAAACTGCCTTTTTTAAAAACCAAGATATGTGTACTGATGCACAGTTTCAGACATCTTTTGTGTGTGTGTGTGCTGTTGGTGGACAGTCTTTGAGAAGAGTGGAAAGCAATAAACCTGCTGAAATGGTGCCATCTCACAGACATGATTGATCAATTGAATTCTATCAGACACACTGACCGCTGGGATTAAGAGGGTCAAAACAAACAAGATCATACACTCTCTGTGTGTTCTCTGTGTGTGTGTGAGAGAAAGAGACAGAGCGAGAGAGAGCATTTAAGCTTTGTTGAGGTAAGTCCTGGCATTGAGGTGTATTAGAGACACATGGGACTTGCACGGCATCAAGGAGCCGGAGACAAGAAGATCTTTCTTTTAAATAACCACAGATGGCAGTAAACTGGATCTGAATTCACATTCAAATGGATCGATTTCTGTGTTCAAATGAAGGAGGAAAAGGGAATGTTTGGATAGTTGCTTTGTCTGCCTGTCATTTTATCCCTCTATCCCTCCATATCTCTCTTTCTCTCTCTCTCTTGTCTTGTGGGGATTGCTCTGGCCTCTGACTCTAACTCCCTAGAATAACCTCTCAGAGGCATTTTGAAGAAATGAATTGGCTCTATATCAGGGATTTTCGTTTCTATTCTTCTTTTTTCATCCCTCTCTCTCTCTCTCTCTCTCTCCCTGTAATCATTTGAGGGCTGTAGCTTTCTCAGCTCTTATAATTGTCTCTTCAGAAACTCAACAGCCCAGTAATAACTGACTCACGTGCTGCCTTAACACTCACTCAGAGAGGAGGACGCAAGTCCAAGAATCTATGTTTGTGTGCCTGTATGTGTGCTTGAGTCCCTGTATGATAGTTTCCAGAAAAGTTCAAGTACTTACCCTTATGATCATAATGACAAAGAGAAATAATTCACTATTATTATTTATGTTTTTACAGAATGTAATTAGAACCATTAGAACCTCTACTAGTCAGGCCCCGCAAGAGTAGCATTTCCAAATTTGAGGTAGAATTCATAAAACAGTAGGTACCTGAATGACTTACTAATTCTGGCGAGATTCTGAGGTGTACATTCAGAGTATTGGAGATTTTGGATGTAGCCAGGGTATCTGTATTTTTTATTTTATTTTTTATTTTTTATTGAAGCTTTTTGACATTTACAGGGTTTAAACATAGTTGACACATCTGAGCTAATATAAATTGCCCAGGTGGCCATTCATTTGAATTCTCTACAAAATACACATTAAAATACATTATTGCCAAATACCTTATTACAAGAAGAAAGAAAAAGAAAAAAAACCAAAAAAACAAAGAAGGTGATTTGAAGAAGGTGGGTCCCTTGGAATCTGGATGGGAGTTCCTGGCTCATGCCAAGCAAACAAGTCATTGGTCCTATTTGTAATGAGCAGCAAAAAATGTTCTCAAGTTCCTTTAGGACGCCCGTCCAGAATTGTTGTATTTTCGAGCAGCTCCAGAAACAGTGGATGAGGGTTCCTTCTAGACTTTTACATTTATTGCAGAGGTTGGAGAGTTTTGGGTTTACTTTATGTCTTTGGGCAGGAGTCACATGCAGACGATGAACAATTTTAAACTGCATTTCCCAGGCAGAGTTATTGGCAAGATAGGAAGGCATCTCACATATGGCTTCCCAATCAGTTAACTGAATTTCTTCCCCAAAGTCCTTTTCCCATAACACCCTAGTTTTATCTGAGCTATCTGTATTTGCTCTTATCAAAATACTATAGAAGATTTTGGATGCAGATCGAGATGAAGTAAGTTTAATTAATTGTTCCTCCATTGGGGATACGCAGAGGCCCCTTGAATAGACTCTGAGATTTTTTGTTATGAAGCTGCGTATCTGATGGTATATCAAGAAGAACTTCTTATTGAGATCATATTTTGCAGTGAATTGTTCAAAGGTCATTAGCTGTTTATTCTCCATCAGGTCTCCTATGACAAGTATTCCTTTGTCTCTCAAATGTATTAGGCCATCATTCATCCCTGGGGGGAAATCTGGGTTGTTATGTAAGGGTGTGAGAAGTGAAAGGTGGGAGTCGAGCCCTTCTGTTCTGCGGACTAATCTCCATATTTTAATCATATTCTTAAGAATAAAATTATCTTTAGTTAGAATTCGCTGTTTTTTGGGTGAAAGATATAGTAAGTTGCGTAGAGGAATTGGCCCGAGAGTTATGGCTTCTGCGCTTATCCAAGTTGAGTTTGGATCGTTTACGGCAGGATTTTTAAAATCAAATTTAAGACTTTTTTTTAGACCTTTTTAAGACCTGCACAAATAAAATTAATACCATATGAGCGGGGTAGGGCAATGTCTATGGTAAAATATTAAACTGTAAAATTACTGTAAAAAGCAAGATTTCTGTGATGGGACGAGGTGAACAGAGGACTCAAATGCAGAGGATTAGATGCAAACAGAGGTTTATTCTCAAAAAGGTGAACAAAAATAAAGCTGTAACCAAAACAGTGAGCAAGTCTCTGGAGTAATCCAGCTTCGGTCGGCAGAGGGATGTGGACCAAACAGGCTGATTACTTCCCAAGACCCAGCGCTCGCACAGGACCAGCAACCTGAGAGTAGAGCGAGGCACAGGGTGGTAGTCCTTCGCTCTACGCGTCCTGGGGTACAGGTAAATACAGAGATCAGAGCAAAGCAGAGCACAGAACATCAAAAGCATCGAACACAAAACAATCTACTCACAACAAGGACTAGACAGAAGAGAAATATAAAGGAAAGGGTAATAAGCTACAGGTGGAGTAGAAGCAGCTCATGATCTGCGCAGCCCCACCGCCAGATCAGCGCTGATTGCACCGGTCACGAGCCGCCGAAAAAGACATGACAACATAGACAGCAGAGGGAGCCAGGAAGGCACCCTGACCCGTGACAATTTACAGTTCAGATACAAGTTTTCACAAAAACAAAAGTCAGAACAAAAGGCAGAAGGTCTGGGAACCTTGACCACTTTGAATGGCCAAGGCCTGCCCAAGAGGCCATATGACTGACAGGTAAAGCAACCAATCACGTTTCGTTTTGTGCCGTGTCATGTTTAGGGGCGTGAAAATGTCCCCACAATAACAGACCGGTGTGAATATCTCTTCTTCTTAGTGTATTAATTGTTTAGATTTGTATAATGCATTAGCTTCTTGTCAATCCACCGGCTGACATGTACAACGCTGCATGTTTGCAAATATTTGTTGATTTTCGCTTTGGTCTGAACAAAAACAGAAGAAAGGCTTATTGAAAACGCAAATTCATTCTCTGCCAGCAGGTGGCTCTTTCGGAACAGAAGCAATATAGTGGTTTCCACGGTAACCACTGTTCATAATGTACACATGACTTTGCAAAATGCAGAGCTCATATTTATTCAGTGAAATCATAGCCTTTTGAAGTTTGTCACATTAAGCTATATCTGTCACGGGTCTACTGTGTCGGAGCATGGAGACGAATGAGATTTAACTTCAAAATGTTTAATTAACTCAATAGCAGGGAACACAGGGCAGGCATGAGACACACGTAGCACACACCATGGAAGTACCAAATGACGTTAACACTGGACAAAGGAAACCAGGAACAGACACCACTATATATACACAACTCAAACGAGGTACGTAACGTCGCGTGGACCTTGGATTCCACCCCCCAGGTGACCGCCGCCACCACCCGTTCGGGAGGCAGAATGGGCAAAGGGAGGGTGGGACTAGCCTCAGCCTCAAAGATCCGCGACAGCACATCGGGTTTACCATTCTTGGACCCCGGGCGGTAAGAGATGGTAAACCTAAACCGCCCGAAAAACAATGCCCAGCGAGCATGCCGAGAATTTAGTCTCTTAGCGGTGTGGATGTATTCGAGGTTTTTGTGGTCAGTCCAAACAATAAAAGCCGAAACGAAGCGACTCTTAAGATTTTCAAACGCAGTCTGAGCCTGCGATGACCAACCATAACGCTTCCTAGTGGAGGTGAGATCAGTCAGAGGAAAGGCGACCTGACTAAAGTTCTGAATGAACCGCCTGTAAAAATTGGCAAACCCCAGAAATCGCTGGACCACTCTACGGCTATCTGGGGTGGGCCAATCTGCAACTGCTTTTACTTTGGCAGGATCCATTCGGCTACCCTCGGGAGAGAGGATAAATCCTAGGAACGGAAACGACCGTGCGTGAAACTCGCACATGAAACCGCTGGAGCACTCGTCTGACGTGCTGGACATGATCGCGCTCGTTCTGAGAGAAGATCAGGATATCGTCAAGGTAAACAAAAACAAACCAGTCGACCATGTCTCTGAGCACGTCATTGACGAGTGCCTGGAAGACCGCCGGGGAGTTAGAAAGCCCAAACGGCATGACCAAATACTCAAAGTGCCCCGTGGGGGTGTTAAAAGCAGTCTTCCATTCGTCCCCCTCCCTAATCCGAACTAAGTGGTAAGCGTTGCGGAGGTCCAACTTCGTAAAGATGGTTGCCCCCTGCAAGAGCTCCCATGGCCTCCCTCTCAGGTCTGGACAGAGAGTAAAGGCGCCCCTTGGGCGGAGAAGTGCCAGGCAACAGGTCTATCGCACAGTCGTACGGGTGGTGCGGAGGCAGAGATGAAGCTCGGGACTTACTGAAAACCGCTCTCAAGTCATGATAAGCCTCTGGTACATCTGCCAGATTCACCGGCTCCTCCTGCAACACAGAACAAGACATTACATGGGGAAAATGCTGCACCCAAACATTGAGCTAAACAGAAAGGGCTCCAAACCAACACGGAGTTAACCCTTTCGCACGTGAGTTTAAAATATTCTAGCTGAGCCCCCAGCAACGTGACGCACGGAAAGTTCTAATCACACCGGTGTGATCGTACGCGTTAAAGGGTTAAGAGCCCAGTCAATGTGGGGATTATATTAGGTGTGTCCTAAAACCACTGGAGCGGTGGGTGAATGGATAAGGAGGAAACTAATCTCCTCAGCATGATTGCCGGAAAGTGTGAGTGTTACAAACTTAGTAGCATGGGTAATACTGGTGAGAAGGGTGCCACAAAGTGTTCTGGCCAATATAGGCTCGGCCAGGGCAACAGACGAAAGTCCCAAGCGTGTGGCCAGCCCGGAATCCATGAAATCGCCCTCCGCTCCCGAGTCAATCAATGCCGAAACCTGATAAGCAGCCCCACTGAACAGTAACGAGGCTTGGAACTCACAACGACCACCAGAGGGCAGTTGAGTACTAGTGACGCTCACTGTACGTGCTCCCTTCAGCAGTGAGCACCGTCTGGCTGCCGGGCATGAAGCTGCCACGTGACCTGCTTCCCCGCAGTAGAGACATAGTTGGTTATCCAACCTCAGTACCTTGAGCCGAGCGATCAAACACCTTGTGTAGTTCCTCTGAGAAATTCTCAAAAGAGGAGCAGCAGTTCAGCTCGTTATCCCACATGGCCGTTCCCACTCTCTCGCTTGACCCACCAAGAGCGTGATGGTGAAGGCTACCTTGGACCGCTCCATGGGAAAACATGAAGAGAGCTTTGTCGTTCCAGCCACAGGAAGCCGCGAGCGTGCGAAACTCGATCGAGTAACTGGATACTGACTATTCTCCCTGCCGTAGCAGCGACAAGGCTCGTGCCACCTCAGTACCTTGAGCCGAGCGATCAAACACCCTCGGTGTAAGCGCGGCGAGAAGCTGCGATTTCCTTTTGTTGCCGACCCAGAAGGGCGCCCTGCTGCATAAGGGCTCGGCGCACCTCATTCTCCTGTGCTGTGTCCATGATAACTGGTGAGTAGATTCTGTGATGGGACGAGGTGAACAGAGGACTCAAATGCAGAGGATTAGATGCAAACAGAGGTTTATTCTCAAAAAGGTGAACAAAAATAAAGCTGTAACCAAAACAGTGAGCAAGTCTCTGGAGTAATCCAGCTTCGGTCGGCAGAGGGATGCGGACCAAACAGGCTGATTACTTCCCAAGACCCAGCGCTCGCACAGGACCAGCAACCTGAGAGTAGAGCGAGGCACAGGGTGGTAGTCCTTCGCTCTACGCGTCCTGGGGTATATAGCCCCCCCAAAAAAAATGTTCTTGGGGACAGAAGTCCTCTCTGGGCCGGACTCGGGAACAGAAGCCCTCACTGGGCCGCACTCGGGGACAGGAGCCATCCCTGGGCCACACTCGGGAACAGGAGCCCTCTCTGGGCCGGACTCGGGAACAGAAGCCCGCTCTGGGCCGAACTCGGGAACAGAAGACCTCTCTGGGCCGGATTCGGGAACAGAAGCCCTCTCTGGGCTAGACTTGGGAACAGACGCCCTCTCTGGGCCGGACTCGGGAGCAGAAGCCCTCTCTGGGCCGGACTCGGGAACTGAAGCCCTCTCTGGGCCGGACTCGGGAACTGAAGCCCTCTCTGGGCCAGACTCGGGGACAGGAGCCCTCTCTGGGCCGGACGTGGGAACAGGAGCCCCCTCTGGAAGCCCTCTCTGGGCCGGACTCGGGAACTGAAGCCCTCTCTGGGCCGGACTCGGGAACTGAAGCCCTCTCTGGGCCGGACTCGGGAACTGAAGCCCTCTCTGGGCCGGACTCGGGAACTGAAGCCCTCTCTGGGCCAGACTCGGGAACAGGAGTCCTCTCTGGGCCGGACGTGGGAACAGGAGCCCTCTCTGGGCTAGACGTGGGAACAAGAGCCCTCTCTGGGCTAGACGTGGGAACAACAGCCCTCTCTGGGCTTGACGTGGAAACAGGAGCCCTCTCTGGGCTATACTCGGGGTCTGAGGCCCTCTCTGGGCTTAACGTGGGAACAGGAGCCCTCTCTGGGCTTGACGTGGGAATCGGAGCCCTCTCTGGGCTGTACGTGGGGACAGAAACACTCTCTGGGCTTGACGTGGGCTCCCTGTTGAGCTCTGCGACGTGAGTGGGCTTCCTGTTGAGCTCTGTGACGTGAGAGCATTCTGCAGTGGACTCTGGAGAGCATTCTGCCTCCCGATTCTGGTCTGGGGCTAGAGCCATCTCTCGACTCAGGTCAGGGGCTAGAGCCCACAGTCTCTTCCTCCTCATTCTCCTCTTTTGGGCTGAGGATAAGGAGATTGGAGCTGGCATCACAGGGCTTGACAGTGGAGCGGCCGGTGGGCTTGACTGAGGAGCGGCTGGCGGGTATGACTGCGGAGTGGCCGCTGTTTTTGGGCTGAGGACTGAGATGGAGCTCGGAACTGGAGACAGGAAAAGGGATGTAGAGATAAGTGCAGACCGGCCCGACTGGTATGTGGGGTCTGCCCTATTCGACTTCCGTCTTCAAGCTCGGGGGTGCCTTGGGGTTGATGGGTGGTCAGAACCATTGGTTCGGTATGTGGAGAGTCCTGGCGTGGGGTGAGCTGGAGAGGCACGGTGTGTTTCAGAGGGGGCTGGATGAGGATTATTTAAATTTTCCTTTATTTCTTCTAGCTCAAGTGTAGAACCATTTAAATAAAGGATTAAATTAATCAACTCGACCAAGGGAAAATCACACATAGGGAGATCACAACGGATTGTGTCCTCATCCAGACCCATCTGAAAACAGCCATCTGAAAACCGAGTGCAGCATCGTGCCAGCTCACCCGATAAGACAACTCGAGGAATTCCTCCACATACCTCTCCAATGTCCGACCCCTCTGTCGCAGACACCACAGCTTGTTTTCAGCCCAGTTCATCTTTGTTTTTTGGTCCAGTGTTCTGTCACGGGTCTACTGTGTTGGAGCGAGGAAATTTAACTTCACATTTAACTTGTGATTAACTTGTGATTTAACTTCACAATGTTTAATTAACTCAATAGCAGGGAACACAGGGCAGGCAGGAGACACACGTAGCACACCATGGAAGTACAAAATGACATTAACACTGGACGAAGGAAACCAGGAACAGACACCACTATATATACACAACTCAAACGAGGTAATTAACAAGACACAGGTGAATCAAATATGACAATCAGACAAGGGAGAAACTAGGTCACGGAGCACATGGGGAGAAAACACACCAAAACAGGAACATAGGTCTGACAATATCAGGGTCGACAAATTGAGAACCGGGAATTTTGAGCTGTCTCTTTTTCAGAAATGAGAGTGTGCGAGAGAGGTATATGCTAAGTGGTCTTGTGTGATTGACTGACGGGTTGTTTTCCTCCCACTGACAGAGTGAATGCTGCTGAAGGAAAGAGAAATGATGGAGGGCTTGACTCTGTTTGAGTGTGTTTGTGTCTCCTAGGGGCATGAAATGAACTTGGGGCTTGATTTTGTTCTTTCCTCTGTAGCTGCTGATTAGATTAGGGTACATAAGGGCTCAATTATATATAAAAACTATGGTGTGATTATATAATTAATTCTTTCAGATAACCTAAAAGTGTGCTTTATGTAGTAACATCAAAATAAATGACAACTATTTAATATCAAATCAAACTGTTTACGTTAAATTACACCAGTGAAAGTCACTTTAAAGGGTTAGTTCACCCAAAAATGAAAATTCTGTCATTAATTACTCACCCTCATGTCGTTCCACACCCCTAAGACCTTCGTTCATCTTCAGAACACAAATTAAGATATTTTTGATAAAATCCGATGGCTCAGAGAGGTCTCCATTGACAGCAACCCAATTGATCCACCAGCAATCCATTGACCACCCAAACTTTCAAGATCCATAAAGGTACTAAAGACGTCGTTAGACTCATTATTGGCCAAAGCTGCACATGTGAGCAGCGCGATGCATGCGTGTGATGCTGATGCAGGAGCCGTCCAATAATGAGCCGGCGTTCTGACGTAGAACCTGGAAGCGCTGGACGTAAACAACGTATGAGAATGACACAGAAGAGAAGATGTTGTTAAATAAAGTCGTTATTTTTGTTTTGTTTTTGCACACAAAAAATGTTCTTGTCGCTTCATAAAATTATTGTAGAACCACTGTAGTCACGTCGACTGTTTTAACAACGCCTTTAGTACCTTTATGGATCTTGAGAGTTTGGGTGGCGTTGCTGTCAATGAAGGCCTCTCTGAGTCATCGGATTTGGTCAAAAATATCTTAATTTGTGTTCTGAAGATGAACGAAGGTCTTAGGGGTGTGGAATGACATGAGGGTGAGTAATTAATGACAAATTTTTTGGGTGAACTAACCCTTTAAAGCAGTGGTCACCAACCTTTTTAGGCCCAAGATCCCTGACCTCGGTCTTTATGAAAGACAAGCTCTACCTATTTAAGAATTGATAGAAAAAGACATCCCAGATTGTACTTCAAATTTGAGGCCTTTTACTTAGTATTTTAATTAGTGATGCGAAGGTCATAGCTGATTCAGAATTCAGATTTTCTTTTCTTTCTTTTGTTTTAACTAACAAATTGGATTCTGATACTGATACAGATTTTTAAGCAAATTTATTTATTGGCTTCACGTGTACAATCAATGCTTTTTATTCTCCATTAATCTCTTCATTCAGCACCTCTCATTTTAAAATGTTATATCATGAAATTTGACATTTCCCTGCTCTTTAAAATAAAAGAGTTTGTACTATGAAAATGAACTTTAGCATTCAAACTCAAAACATGTCTCATTCTGAACTTTCTAACTTCTCTGCATCTTTAGACTATTTAGAAGTAGCCATATAATTTGAAAAGATAAAATCTGCAGGGATGACATATTCTTGTAGGCCAACCTGTTAGCATAGCTCTGGTTCCCTCGACAAAAGCAGGATTTTCCCATTGGCCTTTGGATTATTGCAGAAAATAAACTCTGTGACCAACAAAATTTAATTTTACATGGTTTTGTTCATCAAGTTAATCTTGACAAATGAACACAACTTTTATGAATTCTGAATCTCAAATACAGTCGACAGAACTAAAAAGTTAAGTTAGGCTATAAATTAACTACAAATCATTGCATGACTTCTGTCACCACCACTACGCTTAAATAAAATCTTTATTTCAAATCTACAAGTTGGAAAGTTTAAGTTAGAATAGTTAAATGGCGCAATAATAAACACAATATGGCTGTAAAAGTAAACAAAAAATAGTGAATGGAATGAGTATTCCTGTTTGGTGTGATGTTGCAAATATGATTTGAGAGGACGTTCATGTCCCTTTTTCGACTACGAAACTTGTATTTACAATAGATCCAATAGCATGTCACGTGATATTTACGGCTCAGGTGATTGGCTCAAATACCTATATCCTGATATGAGTGCCCATTTTGACTCTGTGGTGGGGAGAGGTGAGGATTATATGATGGCTGATCAAGTGCCATCAAGATCAGAAATCTTTATGTATAGAAGTCTTACATACAAAGCAAGAAAATAAATAAATGCCTTTTTAAATTTAAATGAAACATATAACAAAATGTTTAAAGTAAAAACCTTCACTATTTTTCATTTGAATGTTATTAATTATAAGTAAAAAAAGAAAAGAAAATAATACAATAATACCTTACCTGCACTGAAACTGTGCAAAGTCACTGTGGTAAAAAAACATCTGCCTTGATGGTAAACATAAAATGTAAATATATCTCTTTTCTCTCCACCCATAAATTTACCGTCAAGCTATATCTATTAGATAGTGATGAAATTTATTTTTTCATCTTTCATCCTCCCCTCCTGCATCCTTTCACCACCTCTTTTACATTTCTTTCCACTTCTCCTCTCATTTGCTCTCTCCATCTCTCAGTTTTTGGTGCTGGAAGGACCATTAAGCACTGGCAGATCTATTAATTAGTGTCCTGCACTTCAAGGGGGAGCATATAAAACAGTGCACGCTCGTGAGAGTCATTTCATTTGAATTTTCCTCTTTCCATCTCCTTACATTATGCCAGAGATACATCAAAAGCCCAACAACCCTTACACTGAACTAATTACTCAACCAGACCAAGAGACAGAGAGAGAGAGTGATAAAGGCACTTTCCAGGGAAATTTCCAGTCATTCATAAAGTGAATATGTTTTTTTAAAATATGAATTTCAGAGGTAAATATTAATATAGAGTTCAGAGCAAAAATGCATGCAGTAGTTTGATTCAATCATTTAGAACAATTACGTACATATAAATACAATTCACTGCTGTTACCAGCTGAAAAGAACACTAAGACATTAAAGGGGTCATATGATGCGATTGCAATTTTTCCTTTCTCTTTGGTGTGTTACAAGCTGTCATGCCTGGAGCTGATCCATGCTGGTCGCTGAGCAAATACATCAACTTCGCGCTGTGGATCGCCGGATCGGCTTTCACCGTGGACGAAGCGGAGTCCAGCCCGGGGTCGTCACATGTGGTTGCCGCAAGCCCGCCGGCCGCGCAGTTCTCAAGCCTGCCGGCCGCCGCTCACTCTAGCCCGCCGTGTGTGATGCTGTGTGCTTTGTTGTGAAAGCGAAACTGCTTTGTTTGGCCTTCCAAAAGAGGCCTTTAAGGCAGTAAGTCTTTGAATGCTTATATCTTCTAAATGCGAATTTTGTCACTGTTTTGGAGCACACTGCCTTATAGATAACCTTAAGACTAACATATTGATACTAACACCCAAAAAACTTTAATTTTGATTTCATGGGGACTTTAAGAACTCTCCTTCCATAAATGTTGCGTCTTAAAGTGAAACTCCTACAAATGCATATGCAGTAAGGTCAGCCCTCCAAAATAACCGTCCACAATTTTCTTCACAAATTTTTCACTGCACGTCTTTAGTAAATCCTGATATTATTATTATTTTTTAATGGCAAAAGAGGGTTTAGACTGGCACAAGCTGTTGCAGCCTGCGTTGTCCTGGTCCTGTTCTCCCATTATAATTTCCCATACTCTTTCTACTGTAACAGAGAGAGAGAGAGAGAAAGAGAGAGAGAGAGAGAGAGAGAGAAGAGAATTGTAGTTAAAGTTTGTTAACTTGCATTACATATTTCATTCATACAGTTGAGCCAAAATGTATTCTGTTATTTACTTATGTCTCACTTTTATTGTCCTGGTCCGTTCTCCTTATAATTTCCTGTACTATTTTTACTGTAATTTTTTTTTAACATGTTTATATCATATTTGTTACTTAAAATGACACTTTTCAAACACTTGTATAATATATTTCTCGTAACAGTGCTGTCAACGCATTGCTTAAAGGGAAAGTTCACCCAAAAATGAAAACTGTCATTTACCTGTATGACTTTTTCTTCAGCAAAACATAAAAGAAGACGTGTGTGTGTGTTTTTTATTTTATTTAATGTAATGTTATTTTGGACACCAACTTTCATTTTATGGACAAAACAGCTGAAACATTCTTCAAAATATCTTCTTTTGTGTTCTGCAAAAGAAAGGAAGTCATACAGGTTTGGAACGAGGGTAAGTAATGACAGAATTGTAATTCTTGTGTGAAACTATGCCCTCTACGTATATCAGATTTCACCAAAAAAAAAAAAAAAATTTCATTTAGGACTACACTAGAATACAGCCTCAATTCTAACAGAAATGGACTAAAAACCACAAAACTTTGATTTAATTGGGTCTTCAGGAGGCATATTTCAGTGAATCTGATTTAAAGGTCCCATATTGTCAAAACTGAAATTTCCTGGCTTTTTTCACGATAACTGAGGTCTAGGGGCTATTTAACTACCATATAAGTTTCAAAACAGTCAGTCCACAGTAAAATGCACACAGC
>NW_015647958.1:205016-212076 GCF_001515625.1 Sinocyclocheilus rhinocerous
AAAAAAAAAAAAGTTCAGAAGCAATATGGTCTCAAAGAAAGCATTTAGAATTGTGAGTGTGCATTACAGATGTTGAGAGCCGCGACTCTGCTTCACAGGAGCTCACCAATAAATGCCTCCCTGCCAGTCAGGCTCATTTAATACTGCATGCACTGCTAAATACCTCCCCCATCACTCTTTCTCAGTCCCACACACATATAGTGCAGTTTACAGGCTCTTCACAGAGACAATATGTACAAGCTGAGGAAAAAATAGAGGAAGGGAGATAGAGGGAATGGAAGAGAGAAAGAGCGTCTGAGAGGAAATACTATTATGTAAATGTGGCTGCGGGTTGGGGTGAAATTATTTTGGTGTCGCGCGATTAGGGGCCTCATCTGTTATTGATGTGAGCGGAGAGGAGAGCCATTACAGAGGGGCTGTGTCAAAAATGACCCCCGAGAAAACTGTGACCCCAGAGAGAAATCCAGAGAGCAAGGAATACAGTTGAAATGGAATTCCAGTGAATTTCAGATAGGCTACGTGCTTGTTATTTAGTCAAAATCAATAAAAGTATTTTTTTGTTGTTGTTTTTCTCTTTTACTCTGTTTTTCTTCGTTTCATCTCAATTTATTTTACAAACCCCATTCCTTTACACATTTTTTCTCTCTCTCAATGTCTGGCTTCTCTCCAATCTTTGCCCCAGCTGTGGTGTGTGCGAGTGTGCGCCGCGTCTATATGTGAAATGTGTGTGTGCATCATGGGCGCTGATGTGTTGCGTAGCTTCAGAATTGACAACACTTACAGGCTAAAATGAGAATCATCCATCTTCACTAGGCTGCTGTCAGAGGCAGGGCCAAACTTCATAATCCCCAATTACTAGCGCTAACCTCCCCATCTGCATACACACATGATGAGGGGGCGGGTGCGAGCCGCATAAATAGAGAGGAAATGCCTCAGACTGAAACAGAGAAACAGACAGTGGAAAGGAGTCAGGGATGGAGAGAGAGAGAGGGAGGAAGTGGACGGTGTGAGCTGTGATTGGTAAGTTCACAGTCTACTGCCCTCGCCGTGGTGATGAGCACTGAGGTGTTTAAGGGGTCACTGGGATACACACATACATTCATACACAAACACTAACAAACACCCTGCTTACATTGTGTATTAGATAGGGATTTAAAAGTTGTGGTTTTTCAGTTCAGTAATTTTAGTATCTAGAATTACAGTTTTATCCACAATTCTTTTAGTACTTTAGACGAACCTCCCTCTCTCAATAATCTGGGCTAACTACATACATACATACAAACAAACAAACAAACAAATAATTCAGTTTTCTTGCAGTTGAAATGGGATGTGCACAATAGATAGATAGATAGATAGATAGAGGGCTTTAGTTTTACAATTGTTCAAAGGTGGTTGGTAAGATTTCTTAAAATGTTTTTGAAAGAAGAAATCTCTTATGCTCACCAAGGTTGCATTTATTTGATCAAAAATACAGTAAAAACAGTAATATTGTGAAATATTATTACATTCTTAGTTATTAATTATTCTCAATTATTACATTATTAATTCTTAAGAAATCATTCTAATTTTCTGATTTGGTGCTCAAGAAACAAAACAAAAAAAAATTTTGTGGGCTTGCGGCAACCACATGTGATGACCCCGGGCTGGACTCCGCACTGCACATTTTATTCCCAGTGTTAGAGTACGTTTGCACTTTTTTACACATTTATGCATAGTAAAGGCAACAGTCTTTAAAAAGCTAAATTAAATATTAATAATGTCAGATTATGTAAATGTTACCTTTTTATTTTTTCCATTTTATTGATTTATTTTTTATTATTTATTTATATTTTGATATTTATATTTTGATGTATGTCACCATACATCAGTTTGAGAACTTCTGCATTAGCATATATGTGGCCTCTGTAATTCTGATGTCTTTATTTATTTATTTTTTTTACATGTAAATGCAGTTTATTATAACTATAACTTTATAACTTTAACTATAACTTTAACTTTATTTATTATAACTATAACTTTCATATCTTTAAATACAGAACATCATATGGACAACTAGTCAGTAATTATGCAGATGTAAAAGCTGAACATGTGCTTGGCTTAAGTCGGATATGACGAAAGCAATGAATTGTGGTTCATTAAAGAGTCACTTTGACAGATTCAGTGAGTGTCTGCAAAATTGTAAATGTGTAACTTTTAGGAGTACAAATATAGATGGACAGACACGGACTAAAATCCACAAAACTCTTCCTGAAATCAAATTATGTGGTTCTAGTAGTTTTTGTTTTTTTAATGGAACCCATTCTGAGTGGACAGAGAGGATTAGTATGCCCAGTAAAAAAAGCACAAGCTTAGT
This sequence comes from Sinocyclocheilus rhinocerous, assembly GCF_001515625.1. Lineage (NCBI taxonomy): Eukaryota > Metazoa > Chordata > Actinopteri > Cypriniformes > Cyprinidae > Sinocyclocheilus > Sinocyclocheilus rhinocerous. The sequence goes on from NW_015647958.1 coordinate 207,370, forward strand.
TGCAGCTTAACATTTATTTACAGATATATTAAAGTGGATGGTAATAGCTTGTAATGACGTAACTGTACGGTAACAGCAGGGGCAGGTGTACTATCAGGACTTTGTTGGGGTTTAATTCACTCCTAATCAGGGTTATTAATAACCTCCTCCTGGACTAAAACAGAAGCGACATCCACTTCCCAAACTCTGCCATCAAACCACATCCACACCTGAGTGACAAACCCCATTATCGCCAATGGAGATGAATCACTGTGGGTGTGGGGTGGGACAGAGATCATTGTAAGTAATTGGTCATGAAAGCACACAAACGGGGTCAGTCTGAGGTCGGCCACATACATCACCTGGATCTATGCCACCACTTCTCATTAGTGTTGACTACGTACCTGTGTGCCATTCACAAACACATGATGAGGGTTAACATGCATTTCATGAAGTTGATTTTCTTCCATTGTAGCCATCTAATGAAATCTCTCTCCAGACATCTGATTACTCGGCTATGGCGTCTTTGGCTGGCGGACTGGAGGAGATGAAGAACAGCTTGGCCAATCAGACGGGAGCAGAACTGGGTTCCACTGTTGCAGGGCCTCAATCGTATCCACTTGTGTCTGGTAAGCAAACTACCTATATGTTAAAAACACACACATACACAATTTCACTTTCACTGTGGAGTTTTCCCAGATGTTTGCTTATCAAAGCGACCCATTCCACCCAAGTCCAAATTGTGAGAGAAAATGTAAAAATTATTAAAATAAGAAAATAACTTTTTTTTTTTTTTAATTCAGACTACAGAGAAAAAAAAAACAGAATTTTAAGATATGAACTTGCAATTACGAGAAAAAAGTCAGAATTGTGAAATAAAAAGTGACAATTGCCTTTTTTATTTTGTATTTTTTTATTCTGTGACAGAAACAAGCTTTGTTTAGTAGATAAAAAGCTAAAAAAAAAAAAAAGCTTGCTTTGTTTAGTGGATAAAAAAAATGTAAGGCTTAAATTATTCAAAAAACACAGAAATGGAAATTACTATGTTGGAACTGGAATTAAACAGCAGACACTTTTGTCTGAGATCTGCTAGGCTTCTTCTGTATTATAGCTGTGTTAAACATGTATTAGAACCGCCCGATTGTGGATCAGCTTGCAGTGGGCAGCTCAGAGGTGAGATGAGAGTGTTATCAGACCTGTTAAACAGTGCTCAGTGATTCAGATTCACACTCTATATCCTAAGGGACAGAGGGAGTGGATGGAGACCTGTAATTACTATATACACGTCTCGTTCTCTCCCTTACTGGCTCACTCCATTTGGGAGTAAGGGAGCGCTAATTAAGAGCTGCTTGGACAGAAGCCCTAACGAGGGAATCATGGAATTGGGATTTGTGGACCATCTGACAAGGTAGAGCGAAACCTGTATGTCTAGACTGTGTGTGTGTTTGTGCTTGCGTGCGTGTGTGTGTGTGGAAGGAGAGAAAGCCAGAATGAATTACAAACAGAGCTTGCCTCATAATGGACCTCTTGTTTGCATAATGGCGCCCCCTATTGGCAGAAATGAACATTTTATTTTTACATTTATGATAACTAACAATTTTTATCAATTTACAAATTATACATTCAAGCAATGACATTTATACTGGAATGCAGAAAAAAATATTAAAAATATAAAGGGAAACAAAAACTTTTTTTTTTATTTTGTCTATTTTTTATCTCTCGTTTAGTTTATAGAAATGTGATGAGATCGAGAAGTGACACAAGTAGCCCCCTCTACTACATATATACCATTTTTTCCCAATGATTTTATCTCTTTTTTTTTTAGCAAGAAAATCTTTTCCTGTCTACCCTCTTTCATTCTTCTCTTTTCTGACAACGTCTCTCAGAGGACTAGGCCTTGTCTGTTCTTCCTCTGAAGAGTTCATCTCTCTCTGTCCTTCGCTGTTGCCCTGTCCACTGACCCAGAGTGGATTAGTATCCAGTCTTCACTAATGTCTTCCTGTCACCTAACATGGACAACTCCCCAACATGGCAAACAGCAGAACAGAGAGTGTGAGACTCTGTGTGTAAAGGGTGCTTTCACACTAGCACTTTTGGTGCGCACCCGGGTTCGATTGACGTCAGAGTTCGGTACGTTTGGATGATGTGAACGCTGTCTTCCACTGAGCGAGTGGTCTGGGGTACGGTTCAAGTGAACTCTGGTACGGTTCGCTGCTGATGTGAACGCAATCGTACCAAATCACGGAAGTGAACCGCTATTAATGACGTATTATTTTATAAAAATGTGTGTTTGTGTGTTTCACTCACTTTCTTGACGAGCGTGACTGACGCGCTGCAAGCAGAGAGCTGTATATCTCATTTCTGTTCACCTTCAGAGTACTTTAGAGCATTTGCAGTACATTCGTAAGACAGACGTAAGTGCCGTTATGTACCGAATCGTTACTAAGCAACGGGGTAAACAGCTGCTGGCTTGATGACACAAACGAACCGCGGTTCGGACCCAAATAATATAATGTGAACACAGTCCAGCGGGGGCAGGGGGAGGGGGGAGCAATCGAACTCGAGTTCGGACCAAGTAATCGAACCAAGTGTGAAAGCACCCTAACTGTGTCAGGTCAAGGTACATTTGTTTTTAAATGCTAAACATGCATTAATTACCAATATTTTGGTATGTTACGTTTTACATTTTGGCTGCTTCTGGCATTGTTCATTGCTAACATATTGCTGAAAAGCTTATATTTGCTTATATACGCTTATATTATGTTTATGGCAGGCTCCATTCTGACAACTTACCCCAATGCTTGTGACAGCATGCCCCTTTTTGTATGGTACTTTGAATTTATTGAAAGGATAGCATCTTCATTTTCAAGGGGGTCCTAAAAACACAAAAACAAAACATTACAACATAAACAAAACCATACACAACATGTACACACACAAATATACAAAACAGAAGACATGCTCAACCAATCCCCTATATCCACAGTAGGATTACAATACAAGCAATGTCATATATAAACAGAATCAACCTAATAAAACTTAAAAGCATACACAAATTATTTTGAGATAAGAAAATAAAGATGACCTAAAGCAATAAAGGGAAGTAACAAATCTCAAAGCTTAACATAAATCTACACAAGGAGTTGTAAACCACATTAAGAGGCTTCAGATAAGTATCAGAGGTATTTTGATATATGATATCAGCATAATCAATAAGAGATAATATTACCTGAGAAATATTTCTTTTCCTAACTTGACGTGTAAAACTATATGGAACAACAAAGTAAATGCAAACAACCGTATGTTCTATTAACAATATAATCAATATGGGGCTTAAAAAATGTCATAATCAAAAGTAATATTCAAATCAAAAGTAAAAGAATGACACCGTCGCGTGCCAAATAACTGTCACAAACGCTTCTGTGAGGAGCACGGAGCGAGGAACGAGGAGACGTGGAGTAAACTTCTAACAAACAGGCTTTAATTAACATCCAATGGAACTAGGAACACACATGTAGCGGGGAAAGACAAACATTCAATACCAGACAAACTCAGAAAGCACAGACAGTGCTTAAATATATGGGGTAATTGACAACACACACCTGCAACTAATGAAACAATTAACATGGGAAAACTGGGTCATGGAGCACATGGAGAGGGAAAAACACACAGAATGAGTCCAGGGGCGTGACATATCGCCCCTCTCCCGGAAGGCGCGTCCTCACGCCGTAGAACAACAGAGGGGGGGGGGCACGGGTGGGAACTTGGGAGGGGGCTCGGGAGGAGGACGGACACGGGCCGGTAGACAAGAGTCCAGGGAGGTGACGATGGAGGGAGGAGCCAAGGAGGCGACAGGAAGGACTTGGAGCAAGAGGGGCCAAACAGGACCCAGGCCACAGCCATGATGGCGACCCACAGTGGAGCCGACAGGGAGGAGCCATGGAGGAGGAAGGGCCGACGACTCCAGGGGGGCGACCAACGGCTGTGGAGCAGGTGGCGGAGGAGTCCGAGGTGGAGATGGAGAGCCGATGAGCCAGGGTGACGGGGAGGATCAGGAGGGCCAAGGCGGAGCAGATGGTGCCGGCGACTGACGCGGAGGCAGGGATCCGAAAGGCCACAATGGAGCCGGAGCGACAGAGGACTGAGGAGGAGCTGAAGGGATGAAGGAGCCTGACAGAGCCGGAGGGACAAGGAGTGGAGTCCCGAGGCGCAGGATGGTCGACGTCAGACCAAGGCGGAGCCGGAGGGACGAGGTAGCTCAGTGGAGCTAGTGGACTGCCGGGCCATGGCAGAGAGGAAGGAGCTAGGAGCCATGGTGGAGCCGACAGGTCCACGGCCCGAGGCGGAATCCAGGGCTTAGAGGCTGGAGGCGGAGTCAAGGGATACTCCAGCCCCGGCGACACTGGAGGATGGCAGTCCCGTGGAGCTCGCACCGTGCTGATGGTGGGCTGAGGGCGAACAGAGGGGCTGCCAGACGACAGCGGTGGAGGAGGCAGGAGAGGGTGGGGGAGTGGGCATTTGTAAGCCTCTGGGCTTTCAGGGCTGAACTCATGAACGGGAGCCCTCCTTGGGCTGGACGTGGGAACTGGAGCCTTCTCTGGGCTAGACATGGGAACAGGAACTTTCTCTGGGCTAGACATGGGAACAGGAACTTTCTCGGGGCTAAACTCAGGAACTGGAGCTCTCTCTGGGCTAAACTTGGGGACTGGAGCCCTCTCTGGGCTAAAC
>NW_015647958.1:212087-265799 GCF_001515625.1 Sinocyclocheilus rhinocerous
GCCCTCTCTGGGCTAAACTCGGGGACTGGAGCCCTCTCTGGGCTAAACACGGGGACTGGAACCCTCTCTGGGCTGGACTGGGAAATGGGAGCCCACTCAGGGCTGGACGGGACCTGCGGGGACGAAGGAGAGAGGAGAGGGGGCAAGTTGGCTTCCAGCTCTGTTTCCCAGTCTATAAGATCCCCCTCGAAGTCCAGTAGTCCCAGCTGTATAATCAGCTCCCCCTCAGCCGCGGTGCAGTGGGCGGAGCTCCACTCCGCGCTCTCTCTGTCCGCGGCATTCTCCCTCGTGGCGGGCTCTGTTGCCGGCTCTCGCACCTTGACTGACGTCACTTGCAGCTCCGGCTCTGCGGCGATCCATTGCTCTGTCGCTCCATGCGGCAATGGCTCGTCGGCCGCGGCGAACTTGGGCTCTCTGTCAGCGGTGGGCTCTAGCATGCGCTCCACGCAGCAGGGAGATGGTGGGCTGGGCACTGGGTCCGGGGTGGCACTGGCGAGATCCCCCTCGGGACAGACGGTGAACGGGGATCCGTGTCTGGCCAGTGTCCACTCCACAAATGCGGCGAAATTCGTTCGAGGGCCTTCCTTGGACGACGGCGCTCTGTACGCGAAGTTTAAACTGGCGTAGTAGAACGCACAGAGCGCGTCGTCCGGGTAGCTGGAGAGGTTGGCAAGGACCAGGAACAGTCTGGTGTAGCCCTCGAGCGATTTTCCCCCCTGCTCCAGCAGGAGGAGGAGGTATTCAGGGCGAAAGAGGGGATCCATGGACACAATGGAAAAAAAACAAAAATGAACAAATACTGTTTTGGTCTGGTATTCTGTCACAAATGCTACTGTGAGAAGCACGGAGCGATGAACGAGGAGATGTGGAGTAAACTTCTAACAAACAGACTTTAATTAACATCCAACGGAACTAGGAACACACATGTAGTGGGGAAATATGAACATTCAATACCAGACAAACTCAGAAAGCACAGACAGGACCTTAAATACATGGGGTAATTGACAACACACACCTGAAAATAATGAAACAATTAACATGGGAAAACTGGGTCATGGAGCACGTGGAGAGGGAAAAACACACAGAATGAGTCCAGGGGCGTGACAATAGCATACAGCAAGTCTTCTTCTTATTCAATATAAGCATATTGTTGTGAAACCATTTTTGAACCAAATTAAAATCATATTGTAAAGAATTGTGGATTTGCATGGAATCAGAATTAGTGGTGTAAATAACAGTGTCATCAGCATAAAGATGTACAGAGCAATTTAAGCATATTTGAGATAAATCATTAATAAAAATAGAAAAAAGTAGTGGACCCAGAGTAGAGGAACACCTTGAGGAACACCTTTTTCAACAATCGAATAATCAGACTGAAAATCTTGGAATACAACATACTAACGCCTGTTGTGCAGATAAGCATTAAACCAAAGAAGAGCATTTCTAGTTAAACCAATGGAAGACAAATTATCGAGAAGAAGGTAATGATTGACCATATCAAAAGCCTTTGAAAGATCGATGAAAATGTCACTTGTGGCTTGGCCTTTGTCAAAGGATGAGAACACACCATTTGTGAATTTTAAAAGGGCAGTAGTAGTAGAAAAGTTGGGTCTGAAACCAGACTGAAATGGCAATAGAGTATTAGGTGACCTCATATAAAGAGATAATTGTTTAAAAATAAGTTTCTCAAAACTTTTTGTAATAGAACAAATAATAGAAATTGGACGATAATTGTTCACATCGGATGAATCTCCACCTTTGAACAGAGGAATAACTCTTGCACATTTCCATATAGAAAAAACAGAAGAAGTTGACAAAGACAAACAGAAATTACAAAGTATATTAAGTAATATCACTGCAATTTGGCCAAAGGCATAATATTTGAAATATTACATGATTGCGAGTATGACATTGCTTTTATACAAGTCCTTGGCAAGAACCGTCATACTGTACAATCAGATAACACCTTAGTCTTTTCTTTAAAAAATAAATCAATAAATAAATATATAAATAAAAATATGTATTATATGTAGATAGTATTACATTCTAATGTTTAATATTTGAAACAACCCAATCAATTAATTAAACTTAGTAAATTGAAAAAATCTTAGTATTGAGAATTTAAGACAAGTTGTGTGTTATCCTAACTTTAAGAAGTTATTTACAATAATTTTTAAGAACATTATTTTCATGAATTTAAAATATTCTCAAGTTTAGTCTTTAGAACAATCCATAAGAACATTCTGGTTCTTAGAGTGTTTTTGGGAATACAAAATATTTGTACCTTTACACTTAGTTTAGAAAATAAGAAAAAAGTTAAGAAATTAAAAATTATTTTATTTATAAGAATGTTTTGTGAATCAGCACGAATTAAGTGAATGATTCAATCACTTGTTTGACACAATGGCAACATTCATTGTGTTTTTCCTGAATGAATTAGCACATTTGAATAAATCCTTTGATTCACTCAAAGACACTTGCTGTTTTCTGTGTATATATTTATAATACTTTTTGACTGATATGTGACCTATGACCACTCAGATCTCATTTGCTTTATACCTGCAAACATAGAATCTGCAACTACTGAATAATGTGTTTACCCAAAGGTCATATAGTAGTCATGTTGCACAACAGTTTCCCTTTCCATACTTTACCCTTCTTTCAATCTCCGTCCCCGAGTTATCCTTCACCTTGCCTCTGTCTCTTATACCTTCTTTCGTCTTCTCTATCACCCTTTTTAATCTCTGATAAAGTATTCAGTTTCCCCTCCTTGCCCCCTCCCCCTCAAAGGCCCTACGGAGGCTTAAACGGTGGCTGTGTTGAAGGGGATGGATGAACTGAGTGTGATGGTGTTTATTATGATGAATGGGCTGCAGTCTACAGATCAGCACCATGTGCAGACTGAGAGATGATTCACTCTGACAGCCATGTCATGTAGCCTAATACAGTTATACATCCATATAACAGAGAGAGAGAGGAAAGATAAAGCGAGAAATAATTAAATTTAGAAACTGCCCAATGATCATTGTGAAATGGACAAGTTAAATCTCTCATTAATATTATTATTAATCCATCCTTGTTTGTTTTTAATGAACTCTAATTGACAATCTATAAGGTACTGACTGTTGTCTCATGCAGGTCAGTTACCTGTGCCTAAAGATATAATTATTTTAAACTTTAACTTCACTGACCTGATTTTCTTGTTCGTTCCTATGAATATGCCCCTTTCTTTAGTGGATCAGGCCTGAGGGAGACAGGGGCATGTATGTTGTACACTAACAGTAGAGACTACCAGATCCTGTCATACATCAGTGCATAATTATACCAGAGGCCCTATTACTGGTGCAAAGGCAGATTTGTGATCTGACATAAAGGGAGATGGCTGTATTAATCGGGATGGTTAAACAGGATGTCGCTAGTTTACCAAGCTCATAAGATGTCACTTATCTGATTTAATAAGCTACAGCATAGATCCATGCTTCATTCACTTTGCAATGTGAACTCTTTCTGTCAGTTTTAAAAATCACACTAGCCTTTAATTGAAAATTGGTTAGTAAGGGTACATAAATGTAAGCATAATTATTAAAAAAATGTTAAATAATAACTATTAAAACTAGATATTTACATTCTCAGAACGTTCTGGGAATCACAAAAATTGTTAGCTGGGTTACTGCAATGATTCATTCTGTATTAATTCGCAAATCGACCAGTTCTGATACTAAACTGACAGAAAACACACATGACATGAACGCTGAAATATTGTCAGGAAAATGATTCTCAGGTCTCAGATCTAATCTCAATTGTTAGTCAGTAAGTGATATTAGTAATATTTTAATGTATCATTAATAGTGTACTGAGACAGTATTTCACTAAAGTCTAGCGATGCACCTGGTGGTAAGGATTTTTAAGTGTTCTGCAGATTACATTGATACGCTAATAGCTGGTGACAAGTGAATCACTTTAAAAGGGATTAATTAAACCATGTATTATAGAGGTTTCATTTAAACCACTGATTAATGAAGGAACATTAATGCATACTGCTTGGAGATGAACAATGGTCAATTCTATTTTGGCTTCTTTAGGAACTTTTTTCATATGTGGAACAAAAATACAATCAGCAAATGGTAACACTACCATCTAAAATGTAAATATTTCTTGTTTATTAAACTATATAAAAGCAAATATCGCACTTGTGCTAGGAGTCTGACTACCAGCTGAATCAAATCTGTGCTTTATTATTTGCCATTGTTTTATTTATTTCCATATAGAAACTCAGGACACACTTATGTGTTGACATCACTATAGGACGTTTTTCAGTTTTAACCTGGTTGTTAAATCTGACGTCACACGTCGCCGTTTCCGGATCCAAACACTCAATCAGATCTCAAAAACCAACATTAAATAGTGCTACAATCACAGTGCTGTAGTACAACCAAAAATGATACTAACCTTTATCTCCATAGCAAAATCTTAGTTGGCCAGACAGTGATTATTTATAAAAAATGTTAAAATATTGGTGTCTGAGACACTGTATTTTTTTAAAGCATAGTTGAGATCTTGGAGTAAAGATTTGGACCCTCAAATATTCTCACAACTTAACAAGCCGATAAAAAGGTTAAAGCCTAGTTTATGGAACAATTATAGATGAAATTGCTTCATAAGGGGTTGTGGTGATTGGAACGAGTCACTGAGAAGTCAGATCAATAAACTCTTCCCTATGGAGTTGATCCTATTCATGCTAGAAATGCTCTTTTTATCTTTACAGGTCGCGACCTGGCCAGCACCACGCTCCCTGGTTACCCTCCTCATGTTCCTCCAACTGGGCAGGGTAGTTACTCCACACCCTCCCTCACAGGGATGGTACCTGGTGAGTCTCACTTGCATATATGCATGCCAATCAATTGTTAACTCCATCTACACAAACTTCACATACACAGAAACAACTATTTTAAGTTCCCATCATACTAGGTTGAGTTCTTTTGATTTTTTTTTGCATACTTCTAAAGAAGGGAGTGTCGATGAAAATAACAGATAGGCTAATTTTCATACATGTGCCACCCTCATTCTTTCTCTCTCATCCTCTCCCGCTCGTCCTGCTGTAGTCACTCTCCCAATACCCCCTTTTCACCTCTGTTTTATTTCAGTTGAGGTCCCAGTGGGAGGGGGACTTGTCTTTGCCACTTCCTGTCTCCCCCCATCTGCCAGGTTGACAGCACTCCCAGGGGGTTATGGGATGGGGAAGGGTGGGGGGTGTTGGGTGGTTGGCAGAGTGTGGGGCGGGTGGCCTGGCTTTGAGTCTTTAGCTGGAGTGGCTGGACTATTAGACCCCAGTCACACAGCTGTCCCTTCTCAACATCAGTAATTTGTTTTTAATGAGAATCATCGCTGACCCTTGACTAATTCATTCATTCTCCTGCAGACTCCCTCGGCCTCCTTTCTTTGAGCTATTTTTTTTTTATCTGCAGGCCACTTCAGAATTAAACAAATACAATGAATTCTCACCAAGATATTCATATTCACAAACACAATAGCATGTAAATGGCTTTGAACACTGTTCACCTAGATACACACAGTATGTGACTTAAATAATACTACCTCATTAATTTTTTCTTAATCCAACATCATCTGAAACATTACCCCCCATGGGTTAAAGGTTTTAAGTTCATTCATTCTCCTGCAGACTCCCTTGGCCTCCTTTCTTTTAGCTATTTTTTAATCCATAAGCCACTTCAGAATCACCAAAAAATACACATGAATTCTCACCAAGATATTCATATTCACAAACACAATAGCATGTAAATGGCTTTGAACACTGTTCACCTAGATACACACAGTATGTGACTTAAATAATACTACCTCATTAATTTTTTCTTAATCCAACATCATCTGAAACATTACCCCCCATGGGTTAAAGGTTTTAAGAAACATGTTGTTCGCGGAACTCTGACGATTTTATCAGTAAATTAGTTTAGCAACTTAAAAGCTACATGACATTTCTCACTAACGAGGTAATAACGGCACTGTTCATGAAGCAGATGAACTTACAGTTTTGCTATTAGTAGAGGCGCTGCTGAACAAAAACCAGACGAATGTCTTCATCTGAACAATGTTTTGAGGTGTGGTAACTGTAGTATAAGCGGAATAATTTACTCCTGTCCATTGAATTATTTGAAAATAATGTACACCCAAGGTGTAATGGCCACTCCGCTTTGCGTTGTATTAATTCAATGGCCCGTCATCAATTATTCCTTACATATTTCACCAATTTTATATTCTAACCAAAATATCTTCCAAAAATATATTCTATCAGTAAGCATCGTTAGGGAGCCTTTGAGTTCCTGTGAGCTCCTTTAAGAAAACAGAGTTTGTTTATGATTACTACTATAGTGATTTTCAAGTTGAAATTGTGTATAAAGCATAACAGTGACTGTTAAAAATGTGTTTTAGGTTTTTAGGAATGGGAGTCGCATTTTGAATTTTAATATTTGGGATAGGGTCATTGAGCTAGTTTTATTACAGAAACCTGGCAACCTTGGTTAAGGGCTACTTGCTTTTTTACGCTTGTCCATCACATTTGACAGTTATGAATCATATTTTTGGTTTAATGTCATATTATTTAGGGTCACTGCTAAATAGTAGTAGAGGCTTGAAAAAAATAGAGGCTTGTCTGACACCCTGCAGTATTTCAGTGTCTTGAAATATGTGGTTAGTTATCAAGTGATTAGTAAAATTTTGGGCCTAACAGATGTTTTATAATTGGAGTTGAACTTATTTTTTTTATGTTTATTAGAATGCATTTCTGAAAGAAGATGATGCACAATATGATTCACAATACACAAAAAAAGTAGAATATACAGTATATGGATCCACAATCTGGTTATCAGTGGATATCGGCGTTTAAAAAAAAAAGTATTATTATGCAGTATTGGCTGCTAAATGATGGTTTAAATCTTAAATGCAACAATAAAAAATGCTTTAATAAGTTATATCTCTGGACCAAAACAGTTGACAGATTAATGTGATAACTTGTTGTTGCGATGAGCGCAACAGATTTATTTACCTCAGAAAGTACATGGATTGTATTTCATATTGCATTTTTATTCATCTTGATTTTTCACAACTTGTGTGAAGCATAGAAAAATGGAAAATGTACTGGTAATTTTCTGCCAAAATTTTACAGACATTTCTTTTAACCCTAAAATACAACACAATGCAATGTGTGATTTAAAATATGCGGAAAACACCTATGAAAAATCCATTTGAAAAATAGCTTTATATTAACACTACACTGTGCTTTATTTTTACGGACTTTCCTTACTTTAATCAACTACTATTCTTGTTAAATGTGGCTTACCAACTAGCAAAATTATAACTATGATGAAAAAAGCAAAACTTGAAGGAGGGATTTGCTTGCTTAGCTTCAGTATCAAGTGCAAGGTAACACAAGTGGATACAAGTGGAAACTCTTGTGTGACAAGACAAATAGAGTGGTATAAAAAAGCAAGAACTGTGGGATGAAGGACTGTTCACCAACCCTTTGTATCAACTCCCTGAACACAGCAAAACAAACCCAAGCCAAAACAACAACAACAACAACAACATGTCTCTTGTCGTGTCTCCAGTCTGTCACGCTGGTGTCTCTTTCGATGCTCTCCCCGGTTGCCACCGTGACTCAAAGGGTCTTGTCGGGTCCCCTCTCTTCAGAGCAAGATCTGTAACCTTGTCTCGTATTTCCCTCCAACTGAATCCCCCATGTTTCCCCCACTTCTGACAAGCATTTATGACCTTGCAACCCATCTCTCTCGCTGGGGAGACCCCATCCCTCTTTTCTTCTCCATCCATAAGTCATTCCCCGCACTTTCACCAGCATCTTCCCAAAACAACCTGACATGCGGTAGTCGCTGTGGTGCGCAGAGTTGACGGAGGGGAGGTAACCATGCCAACGATCCCATCTAAAAGCATGCTGAAGGTTAAGGGTAGGAGCAAAGCTCCAGACATGCACTTTAGATTATCCTACTTCATTTACCTTCAACTATTGCCCTGTTTTCAATTGTCTGTGTTTATGATGATACATGGGAATTGATTAAATTCAGCATAAAATATAAAAATGAAAAACACTTCAAGCTTTACTCTGACAGCAAATATTTAATGAATCATGTTGCATTAATGTATCCATATTATTTTATATAATATACAGTATGCATGAACTTTTTTATATCCATTATATACTAGATATGAAATAATGTAAAATTACATAAAATATAAAGTTAATTTTTAATTTGACAACACAAAGCTAAAAGTGATAAATGCCACACTACTGTTCAAAAGGTTTGGGTTAACACTTTTTTTTTATGTTTTGAAAGACTATTATTTGATCAAAAATACAGTAAAAACAGTAATGTTGAGAAATATTATTAAAGTTTTAAATAACATTTTCTAATTAAATATATTTTAAAATGTAATTTATTCCTGTGATGGCAAAGCTGACTTTTTAGCTGCCATTACTCCAGTCTCCATTATTCAAGTATTTCTTGTTTCTATATTTTATATTTTATATATTATTTCTATACTGTCACTTCTTCAGCATTAATGCATTAAACTGGCCAAAAAAATATCATATCACATACTGTATGCTTTGAATTGCTGTTATTGTTTCATATTGTGCTTTTAGTGTGAACAGTCCAATTATTGCTAGAAACCTGGAAACCATGTGTTGTATTACTCTCATTCTGTGCAGTTTTGTTGCTTGCTGAAAAATCTTCACTTTTTCTATTTCACTGACTTTTTCCTTCATTCTCTGTACAAACAATCAATACAATCAGTCATACAATGCTTACATTCTCTTAAATGAGATCAGATTAGCTTTTGCTGCAGGCTATTTTAAGGAACAATACATATTGTGTTGTTGCTTTAAATAAAAAGTTTTCAAATTAAGTTCACTTCAGTTGTGGTTAGGTGCAATAAATACAAAATTATGAAAACTTGTTCTCTCAGTTGTCTTGAAATAATGTGCCTTAAAGGTGTAAACACAATGAAAATTCTGTCATCATTTATGGAAGCCAATTTCTACCTCATAGTAAAAAAAAAATCTGCATTTGAACAGCTTGCATTTAAACAGTTCCTTTGAGTATGTTCATTTTTTATTTTAATGATATAAAAGTACAAAGAAAGATGATATTTATTGGCTGAACTGCTTCAAGTGCTTATTTACAGCTCTCAGAAATTATAGACTTCACTTTCACTTTTATGGAAAATTGATTACTAGTGCTTTTTCATTTTTCACTATATCTCCTTGATCCTCTTCCTGCACTTTATCCCACAGTGTATCGCTTATTTCTCCTCTCCTTTTCCTCCGTTCTGTTGCTTTCTCTCTTTCAGCAGGGGGGCTGACACACAGGGGAGGGGGGCACAAAACCAGCCAGGCAGAACCGACAGAGCGAGAGATGGAGGGAAACAGGAACCTCTGCAGATGAACAGCGGCGGGTCAAGAGTGAAAGGGCAAAGGTCAAGCTGTTCAGTTAGAATGAAGAGAGAGAGAGAGAGAGAGAGAGAGAGAGCCAGGGCCTCTGATTTTGTGACAGCCAGCAAAGGGAAAGTGTTCCCCGGGGAAAGAGAGAACGAGGGAAAAGAGGGAGAGAAAGAAAGAGGGAGATAAGGGGAAAACTACACTGAAGCAATGGAGGAGAAAAACTGTCACAAATCGACACTTCCACCTCGCCAATTGGACCTTTTAGGCCCATACACACTACATACGCAGTATAGGATGTACTTTCAAATGGAAGAGTTAGAGTAACTGTACATTCATATCCAACATTTTTCATTGTCTTTTCTTGAATTTCAGGAGGAGATTTCTCTGGCAGTCCTTATTCCCATCCGCAGTATTCAACATACAACGAGTCTTGGAGATTTGCAAACCCCAGTCTACTAGGTAAAAGCTTGAGCTGAAAGCACAAATATATGGACAGTGATGCAGAATACTTGCTCTCTTAATGCTTTTAAATATATAATAATGTGTTAATGTGCCTTAAAAGGAACAATTCAACCAAAATGAAAATTGTCATTATTTACTAATTGTCATTAATTACTTTCTGCATCAGAAAAACAAAAAGATAATTGTGACTTTATCTCCCGATTGTGATTTTATATCTCACAATGTAACTATTTATCTCCCAACTGCAACTTTACATCTCTTCATATGTAACAGTTACAACTTTATATCTCACAGTTAAACTTTTATTGCAATTTAAACAGTTTGTCCTCATCTGCAATTTTATATTCCATTCGCCAAATTTGAACTGGTGCCAAATTTGCAAGAACCAATGTATGTAAATTCGATTTCAGGGTTTCAGTGAAGGAGGAAATTACTCACGCAAAGCTTTTGTATAGCTTATATTTACTGTCCCATTCAAAAAAGTAATTAGTAATTGAAAGTCATTGAAAGACAGTAATTATTCAGCAAGGATGCATTAAGTTAATCAAAAGTGACACTAAAGACATTTATAATGTTACAAAAGATTTCTTTTTAAATAAATGCTGAACTTTTTGTATTAAACAAAGAATCCTGAACAACTATATCCAGGTTTCAACAAAAAGTTTAAAGCAGCACAACACAACATTGAGTGTGTTTACATGCACCCTTATAATGCCGTTATAATGGGATTTTTGGTAATATTGCAATTAAACTTTACCTTATGTAAACACAATACTTTGATCAAAATAGTGAGATTAAGCTCATAATTGTAGCAAGCATAATCGTATTTAAATATGTGGCGTATGCCAATTTTTAATCATGTTATTACAGCTCTAAACAACATACACATGTGCTTGCCTTGGACATACACGGATGCCGTGTGTTGTTCACACAACTTCATAAATGAACTCTGTGACATTATTCTGAAGCAGGCCTGGATCTATTCGGGTGCTAGAGGATGCTAAACACCCTCGAATGAAAGCAAGAGCACCCTTAGTTGAGGCTGTAAAAATAGGATATTGGCAAAACAGATTTGGTAAACACTCCAGTACGTATTCATGTTTGCGCTCAGGAGAGCTTCAAAGGTTTCTATTTACAACGTGTTTTTAAGCATTGAGCAATATAGCCAATCACAGACATATTGGTTGATTTCTTGAACGCAATGGCCAATCAGAGGTTTTTCAGTTCAAGCGTCCCTTCACTGTTCAAAACGCTGCATTTTTGTTCTGCAAGCTCACGTTAAATCCTCCCATTATATTGAAGACACAATGTAAATAATAGATTCATTGTGCATCATAGAGAGGAGATTCATGGATTATAACAGAACTTTGTGTGATCGCAACATTACAATGTTCATCACGGAGCTGAATAACCTTCCAATAGCCTATGTCTGTAGTCATGTTTTACATTTGTTGTAAGTGGCCAGTGGCCAGTAACATGCCTAATATGTGAGTTCATCGTTTGTGTTGTGGGGTATGCGAATAATGATGGTAAAACCAACCACACTTCTTGGAAACATGAAAAAAAGAACATGATTACACGTGGGGTAAATAATAACAGAATTTTCGATTTCTGTGTGAACTAGTTATTTAAGTAGAATAAATGCATTGATTTAGAATACTTTATAACGGATTCATTTATAGTCACATTTCTAAAATAACCTAATTTACTGTGAATGATAAACTTACTGATTTAAGTTGTTGTATGTGTGTGCACTTTGCAGTGTTCCAGCAGGAGTACGGTTCTTTACTGGGCTCGGAGAGAGCAGCTTCATCGGGTCTATTCCCTGGCCAAACCCCACAACCTACAGGTACATTACACCCATGCTATCAGAGGGGGATGTGTGGGTGGTTTGATGTTTGAAACATTGTCGGGTTGGCTTGCCATATGTGTATGTATGTATGGTGCACTGCACAGAATGAGCGGTTCAGAAGAACCTGCCCCCGATCAGCAAAACCTCAGACTGACACACCAGTCAAAAGCAAGGTGAAGGGGCATTGGCTTAAATATAGTTCTATGTGTGTAAGAGAGAGCCACAGAGCTGACCTTAATGCTCCCAATGGAGAAGGGATTCCTTGGAGATTTCATGAGCTTTTTGCTTTGTGTGTCAAGAAAGAGACCCTGAACTGACAGACGCTTGACAGTGTTTCTTTTTAAGTGGGAGAACTTGCACAATTGGTGGCTGACTAAATACTTTTTTTCCCCACTGTATATATATATATATATATGGATTAAAACATTTCCACTGTAGATTCAGAATCTTTTAGTATGTAAAACATGAATGTAATGCTTTAAGAATTTAATAATTTTTATAATACAAGTCATAGTAGTAAATTATATTTACCTACATACAATTAATTGCTGATTCAGAGTGTTTACCTGATTTAGGGGCCGTTTACACGACAACGTTTTCGGCCAAAAACGGGAAAAATTTTATACGTTTTGCCTGTTCGTTTACACGACAACAGCGTTTTGGGGACTGAAAACGCATATTTTTGAAAACGGGTTTCAAAGTGCAAGTTTTTGAAAACGCCACCGTTGTCGTTTCCGTGTAAACACATACAGGAATCTTTGAAAACGGTAATGTCATGCGCATACGTAGTACGTGTTAGGTATGTAGACATGCGCAGCACATGTCGATTTTAAAGGCAATCGCGAACAAACATACACAACAATGATGGAGTACATGGTACTGTTGTTGCTGCTCAAGAGTTTGCTAACACTTCTTCAGCAAAGTGTGGATTTACTTCACCAATTTTACAACCAACAGCGGAGACACATCATATAATCGTCACTTCCCTACAGGTACTGTTTACTAACAAGGTGACAGCGCCAACTACTGGCCTGGCATACGTAATACAGTGTTTTGGCCGTTTTCGCGGATATGTGTAAACGCGAATCGTTTTGAAAACGTTGTGTAACGTTATACGTGAAACTTTTTAAAAACGCAAGGGGAAAACTTTTCCGTTTTTGACTACATCGTTGTCTTGTAAGCGTGGCCTTAGTTAAACATAACTGGTTAACAAAAAAATTGAAGTTCAAAGCAGAAGTGCCACTGAAATTTCTCTGCCTTAATGCTCTCTTCTTAGTTGTGAGACAGTATTTATTTCCTGAAAACGCTAGTTAATGTTTTTGTATTGAGCTAAAAAAAACTACTAAATTTGCTCACACGGGGTATAACAACTTCCCCCCAAATTTATCATTTTTGTAATTTCTTTGGATTTCTTTCCCACATTGTTACACCTGTGGTGTAAAAATTTCTTATACATTTTTCATAATACTATATTATTACCAAATATTGGATTCAATCTTTTTGTCAAATGAAATCTTTCAGTTAGCACAGGTTTTGTATTTCTTTTTGGAATTTAATGGTAGTATAGGTCTCATTGATCTGAGCTTATGCATCTCAGATTTTGAGTGAACATTGCCAAAATTATCCACAAATAATGATTTTTCACTCAAAAACAGTGACATCTTGATATACTTCATACTCTCAAACCCTGTTTTTACAGCAACACAAAAGCTACTTAATCACACTCACATAATCTTTATTTCAAGTGAAGACAAACACACCCATCCACCACATTTCTCACAATTTCAAACTCTTTAACTCCGGCAACAAAGACTAAGCAGCACAGCCGTCCCTCTACTCTGTTATATCCCTCGCTCATGCCCGCTGTCTCTGTGTAATTAAGAAAAATACTTCCTGCTAAAACTAACTATGATACTAAAGACATTTAATCTTTGAGGGGTCCATCAGCACTTAATGCCAACACAGACTGATCAAGATGGATCATGTGTCTTATAGAGCAGAAATGGTCTTTTCCCTGCAGAATCTGAGCTGATGATGGTGGTGTCATTTCAAATAAGATGAAGGGTGACATGATTGTGGGGGACTTGATAAATAAAAAGTACACTGGGCTGTACATCCATCATCCTGTGATCATATTTTCTTGGTAATTAATTAATTGCTTCTTATTTAGCATTTATCTTAATGTGATTTGAGATCAACAGCAGTTCAAGACCATTTTAAGTGGAGGGATAGTTATCAAATAAATACAGTGCTACAAACAGGAGTTCATATGGTTTAAAATTATATATATATATAAGGTGAAGGGGCATTGGCTTAAATATAGTTCTATGTGTGTAAGAGAGAGCCACAGAGCTGACCTTAATGCTCCCAATGGAGAAGGGATTCCTTGGAGATTTCATGAGCTTTTTGCTTTGTGTGTCAAGAAAGAGACCCTGAACTGACAGACGCTTGACAGTGTTTGTGTGAAGTGCACTATTAGGGCTTGACTATATACAGTGGGGCAAAAAAGTATTTAGTCAGCCACCAATTGTGCAAGTTCTCTTATATATACATGCATGTGTGTGTATTTATACATACCTAATAAATATACACAGTACACCCACATATATTATGTACACAAAAACATTTATTTTGGATGCGATTAATCGCAATTAATCGTTGCCCAGCACTAAATGTTACAAAAGATTTATATTCCAAATAAATGCTGTTTTTTATTAACTCATAATCATCAAAGAATCTTGAGAAAAATGTAGCAGCACATGATAATAATAATGTTTTTTTTGTTTGTTTTGTTTTTTACCGTCAAATCAGCATATTAGAATGATATCTGAAGGATCGTGTGTCACTGATTTTATTGGCTGCTGCCATCACAGGAATAAATTACATTTTAAAATATATTAAAATAGATATTCACAATATTACTATTTTTCACAATATTACTGTTTTATTGTATTTTTGATCAAATAAAAACCGCCTTGACGAGCATAAGGGACATCTTTTAAAAATATTTTAAAAATCCAGACATTTTTTCTTCTGTTTTAAAATGAGTATGTGGTGTTTAAATGTGTAACTTAAAGGCAGAGTAAGCGATTTCTGGTAGCCAATGTTGATATTTGAATCACCAAAACAAACACGCCCCTACCCCAAAAGGGTCTTGCCCCTATTTTGATAGCTCCGCCCCACATATACGTACGCAACCCAGGCAACGATTAGTTCTGTGAAACAAAGCAAAACCAATGTTACACCGTGTCTACGGACGTGAGCGGCGCGGCGCAACAAATCCCGACAGAAAACTGCTGCCGGGTTCTATTTATGACGTGCTGACACAAATTTCAAATGGTTTTCAACGGTCGTTTGATCGTGTCCAGTGTAGGCAGACTTTAGCTGTTGTAGACACGGTGTTACTCACCTATTGAGAAGAAACAAAGCAACCTCGGCGTCCGATTGCAGGCCTCCGCTCCTTGAGTTCTCTGGAAAGCTGATCCGATATTTACATGGGTCCTACTTCTTGCCTTATCGTTCTGCAGACGTTTTCCTCTTTTGTTTTTTTATCTGCCATCTCTATCTTTCTGTCGCTCGGCTCGGCTAATGTCCGTCCCATGCACTGAAAGCTCTCTCCTCCACATCACGAGTAGACACGCCCCTTATTGCTGATTGGCTACAAGTTTGTTTTGCTATTCGGCCCGAATCAGTTTTCTAAAGTGTTTTTGAAAAATCACATACCCTGCCTTTAAACTGACTTTCAAAACCTGGATTCCTTTAAATTAGTGGTTGATAACAAATTTAGAGGGTCACTGAGGGGCCTAGCTTGCTGACACATGGGCCCCGGCCTTTAGAACTCCTCCTATTTAAGTGTTCTTCTTAATCTGATGACTGACAGATTTGTTTTTTCATATCCCTTGTAGGATCTCCATACTACTATAGCGCAGCCACACGAGGAGCAGGAACGGCTGCCACAGCAACTGCCACTGCCTATGACCGCCACTGACCAGCCGGACAGAGGAGAGGAGGAATGGTGGAGGAGTGGGCCAAACAAAAAGAGGAGCGAGAACGGATTGATAGCAGCCACACAAGACTGTCTACACTTAGAAGCAAAGAAATGAAGGAGGAGCAGGAAGGAGGAAGGAGAAAGAAGAAAGAAAGAAGAGGTGACAATGTTTTCCTGCCGATTACAATCAATGGTCCAATCAGTAGCTTCAACTGATGTTTCGAATTTCTGTTGATTAGTGGAACGTATACACCCATTCACCTGTATTCCTGTGGTCTCGGCTCACACTAAATCTGTTATTGCTTTGATTTATCTTCTGTCATTAAAGCCTTGCTTATCCTATCGTCTTTGCATCTCTATGCAGTCTGTTCTTAGAGATGATCAGGTGTTGGGAGTTGGTATCAGACAATCTACTAGTGGCAGCTTGAGATGACCTACGTACGTGATTTGAGTTCATTTTTGAGTCATTTGAGCAAATGTGTGAATGTGGCGTCATAATCTGTGGCAGACTTATTGTCTGTTAAAACCATGAATTGTTTCGGAGAGAACCTAACGTATCAAGTCAACGGAGACTTAATAGAGTTGGACAGATAACTCAGGTCGGAATATTGGCATTATTTACATTAAAATTAGCCAGCGTGAAGGACAGACGCATTTCACTATTGATCACGGGATGCTTCCACTTGAAAATGTAGCATAAATACGGTAGAGCTAGGAGAGAATATACTGGAAATCAGCCCTGATGCATAAACACAAGAATACTTGAGCCCTCTGTTGTAATCTAGGAACCATTTAGACATAATGGACTCCTTATAAACCAAATTACACGATAAATGGGACTGTTTTGTGATTCGGTCATTGTGTAATATGTTGGAAAATTGCAGCATGATTTAAATGTTGTTATGAATGAGAGCATCAGTATTTTAGACTCCTCTCCTTCCTCTATGTAGATAAATACTATTTACGTATGTACAGAATACCCTTATTCAACTGTACATTAGTAAGATTTATAGCTATTTATGATGGAGAGTAATATATATAATTGTGTGTAAAAGTTTACTGCGGACAAATGCTACTACTAGCTAAAGATGTTGCCGTTGAATACGTAGCTGGTTCTCTTTTTAACCCCCCGATGTTTCATTCCAAACACAAATCAGTTGCAATTAAAAGAGCTTGCTGGCATTGAAGCACTGACAAGCTTTTGTGAAGTTGCTCCATTTTAGAAGGGGAAAACCATTAGCGATGCTACTTCCCCTAACAGGAAGTGATGTCATACTGTCTGTCCCTTCAAATCGTTTCCTTAGCCTCCCCAAAGATACTCTTCAGTAGTGGAAATAGACACTCTTAAAAGCACAAAGTGACAAATCTGTTATCCAGAAATGGCTTTTTTTGGGTCCACGCTCTTTCTCTCTGAGTGCATTTGTTTTTGATTATTCCCTTCATCCATACTGCGCCAAGACAATGCATGAGACCAAGGTGGAGGCCTTACCAAACCCTCTATGTAGCAACATCATGCTGTACATCCTTCCTGTTTGTCTGTCTGAGATATCCTGTACATCTATCACTTACAATGACAAGAGCTTTTGATATCATTATTGACTGATATATTGATATCTAACTTTAGATTCTAGTAGACGAGAAAAGACAAAAAAGTGTGCTTTATTTAGCTATTGTCTGTGATAAGTGTGTTCCCAGTTCTTAATTTTCTTGCTTTTTTTTCAATACACTGTGCATTGCTGAGTAGCTTTCGAAAAAGGAGAACACTGTAGTTTTAGTAGTGAGTCACAAGCACCAAAACTTTGATGTGAAATAAGAAAAAAATGACAAACCTATGAATATATATATATAGAAGTTGATAGTTTTTATGTTGTTGCTCTGGATTGTAAAGTAGTAATAGGATTACATTTGTTTGTAGACCATAAGTTGCACGTTATGCAACTCTAAAGAAACCCTTGATGCCATTCACCACTAATGACTACTGGTGAACTTTGACCTTTTAAACTTTTAGTCAGAGGCATTATGAACCTGAAGTACACCAGCTGAAATCAAGGACAGTGCCTTTATTTTTCTACCGAGTCATCCAGAATGACCACGTGTCACTAAATTGCAAAATTGTCTACATGACGTAACGAGATCACAGCTTGACCAACCAATCAACGAACAGATACTACACTACCCATCATTTTAGCAGCATTTTTTTTACATGCTAATTTTACAATCTAATTAAAACCCAGCAAACAAAATGGAGGCGAAATATGAAACTGAACCTATTTAATATTTAACGTCAAGTTAGAAACAATTATCCATTATAAAACATTGATCTATTATTTACAATATAAAACAGAAATCTAAAAACAGATTTAATATGGTTCAATAAATGATTTAGTCAAAATTCACATATTCTGAGACCCAACATATGTATGATGGTACATGATGGTACACTCTAAAAATGCTGGGTTGTTTCAACCCAATTTTGGGTCAAATATGGACTAACCCAACTGTTGGGTTAAATTTTGGTTACATTTTTAAATTAACTTTTTAACCCAACAGTTGGGTTAGTCCATATTTGACCCAAAATTGGGTTGAAACAACCCAGCATTTTTAGAGTGTACCATCATGTACCATCATACATATGTTGGGTCTCAGAATATGTGAATTTTGACTAAATCATTTATTGAACCATATTAAATCTGTTTTTAGATTTCTGTTTTATATTGTAAATAATAGATCAATGTTTTATAATGGATAATTGTTTCTAACTTGACGAGTGTACAATAAAGTCCTGGTAATTCCATTCTCTTAAAGGGAAAGTTCACCCAAATATATGAACCCTCTGTCATCATTTACTCAACCACATGTCATTCCAAATGGTTTCATTGGACCACACTGACTTTGATTGTATGGACAATAAAAACATGGACAATACATTTTTCAAAATGACGTCTTTTGTGTTTCACAGAAGAAAAAAAATGCATACAGGTTTGGAACATTATGAGGGTGATTTTGGGTGAACTATTTCTTCAAGCACTGAGAATGAATATTAGATTAACTGTAAAGGGATTGTCTTGTCATTCATATATATATATATATGTATATGCCATATATATATTTATATTTAAATGGACGTTCTGGGTGTTCCTGTTGGATTAAAGTAGAAAGATACAAATGAAATACACACACAGTCCTTTTGTCCTTCGTCAGGTCGTGAATATGCCACACCTCTCCATTGACATGATCAAAACCTGCTGCACCAGCAAAATCGAACACCCCTTTCTCTTTTCCCATCCCCTCTTATTTCAATTTCTTATTTCAACCCCCACCACCATTTAACTCCATTTGCCTCTCTGGTGCACCTTTAATCTGATCAGACCTTCCTAACCCCTTCCTCCAATGCCATCCGGATTAGAAATTCTACAAGTTGGCTGTTGATCACCTTTGTGAAAATTCCCCATTTTCTCGGAGAAGATTACGGTTGGCATATTTCCTGTTTTTCTATATAGGAAATATACCAATTTTATAAATATTGTTAAAAAAGCACCTCACAATATTAGCAGTTAATTATATATGCATCCATGTTTTCCTTTGCACATTTCTGTTTAAAAACATGCATTTTAAGTTACAAACAGCATGCATAAAAAAATATCTTGTTTTAGATCACTGGCAGACAAGTTCAATTAATCAGTACTATTTTTCTCATTCTCTCTTATTCACCGAAAAAAATTAGCAAAATAAATACCCGGCTTTCAATTATACCTTAAAACAAAGTCATTTACTCTCTAAATATGGTTTAGTAATGACTCCATATTTAAAATATTTCCAAAGTAAAGGCTGAGCATCATAATTGATACACATTCATCCAGTGAACAACCCCCAATTTAATGTTAGAGTCCCACTGTTTTCATCAGTTCAAATCAAAATAATATGTGAGTCAAATACTATTTGACTTCACTTCATTTTCCAAATAAGCAAATTCGGTTTACAATTCTAAAACAGGAATATATTAAGTAATGTATTGATTCTAAAAGCGGTATGTCCACATCAACATTAAAGGTTTCCCAATTTAAAAAGCAGACTTTAAAAAAATAAAAATAAAAATAAAAATAGAGGACTTGGTTATCACCTTATTGTGGCCTTCTGTGTACAATCGGAAGCTCCTTCTGTAATTACTTGCTAATAGTTTCTTTCCCAAGGGGTTCATAAGTATTTTTTACGCAGTTTTTGAAGTAAAGATGAAAGATTTTGAAGCTCGAAACGTTTTGACAAATTTGATAACAGCAATCAGTTCAATTCAAAGGAAAAAAAAAAATGTCAGACCAATAACATATCTGTAGCATCCACCAACGTTAGTGATGCTTGGTTTAAAAGTATTTTCTGGTGATCATTGCAAAAATATTCAAATTATGAAATAACCAACATGACAGAAAGATGAAGGCAACAGATGTTTGCAACGAGTAAATGAATGAACTGCTTCTTTAAGAAATGTGTATGTTTTTTATTGAATTTTCTAGTAGTAAAAAAATCTTGGTGTTTTTCTCTGCGTGTCGTGTGTTGTCTTAATATTTGAATGTATTTACTGCAGAACAAAATTTGCCAAAGATATCATGCCACTTGATTTCAATCTTTTTGGTTATTCATGACTTGTTTCTTCATTTTATTCAAATCTGTCCACAAGCTGGAAATAAATGTGATTTGATATTGATTTTCTAATGGAATTAAATTGTTATTGTTATATTATTATTGTTATTATGATGATGATTTTTGTTTGTTTGTTTTACTGTCGTTCAGGGTTATTCAATTGTCTGGCATTCCTCCTAATCCCTGATACAGGGTCATAGGCTACTCTGTGTATGTGCATATGAGTGAATGTTGTTTGTGTATTATCAATTCACGTATCTTGTAATGTGAAACTAAGAAGTAATTATTTGTAAATATTGGCCATAATTTTATTGGTTCATCAGAATAAAAGTACTTTTTTAAGTTCACAGGTTGTATTAGTATTGATCAAAGCACAACACAATTGAGCACAAATAAAGATTTTTTTTTAATGAAATCCGAGAGCTCTCTGACCCTCCATAGACAGCAATGCAACTGAAATGTTCCCAGGCCCAGAAAGGTAGTAAGGACATAGTTAAAATAGTCAATGTAACATCAGTGGTTCAACCGTAATGTTATGAATCTATGAGAATACTTTTTGTGCTCAAAGAAAACAAAAATAACGACTTTATTCAACAATTTCTTCTCTTCCGTGTCAGCCTGGAAAACACATGCATGTCATGACTCATGAATGCGCTTCGAAGACTGACATAACAAAATTTTAAGTTGAGAGTATGACCAATTTATATTCATTTTAGCATACTACAATAATACACACATCACTAATGTTTATTTATATATGACATATTTTAATATAAATGTCATTCACATGCGTTTTGTCTGTCTTCTTGCTTATAAGAAGCAATGAAGTTGTATCGCTACAAACATCCAGGGTATAGAACTGGATAGGATACAGGTTTCATAAACCTAATTAAAGAAATGCTTTCAAAGGCAACAACTGCAGTGTTTCTAAACAAGATGAGACTGAATTAATCCACTTCCCTCTACAGAGCTGCATAAACACAACCTCCCTACTTTATGAGAATGGAGCTTACCAGCGCTCCAATTTTGGCTGGTGGCCTGGTCCACAGGAGGTCTTAACAGGGGGTGATAATGGACCACAAGCTGCAATACAACAACAACACCCCCCACACACATGAAAAACAGCTTCAGCCCAGCTTGATACACACTCAGCACCAGCTGGGATTTGGTCGTGTGCCAGTTTACCATGTCTCGCACACACATTCAGTAACACAGTCTTGGGTCACTGCCCGAATACCTAGTTTGCCATGTTGGCACTTGCGATATTTCGGCACTTGGGTGCATTCCCAGATTAGAAGCACAGTGGCAAACTGTGATTTATGCAGAGCTTGAGTCTCAGCCAGATAACATGATGAATGAACACTTCAAAGCAGAGGAGTTCCTCAGGTGTGTACATTTTTGACTTTGGATACAGTGGATCACTTTCTCCTAGCAGCACTTTCAAAAGCTCATTATCACCTGGAAATTACTTGCCTAAATATGCAGTTGTGTCCCACAAAACCTTATACATAACACCCAAATTGTTTCTCCAAACCAAGCCAACAAACCTTTTCTGAACAGTTATTCACTCAGGGATTACTTAAAATGAGTGCTGTCAAACGATTAATCGTGATTAATCGCATCCAAAATAAATGTTTTTGTTTGTATAAAATATGTATGTGTGCTGTGTATATTTATTACGTATATATAAATACACACACATACAGTATATATTTTGAAAATATTTACATGTCTATATTTATATTCATATAATTTATATTATAAATAAATATGTTTAATATATAAGCACAACCTATTGTTCTGAAATATATACATGCATGTGTGTGTATTTATATATACATAATAAATATACACAGCACACATACATATATTATGTAAAAACATTTTTTGGATGTGATTAATCGCGATTAATCGTTTGACAGCACTACTTAAAATAACCAAAGCATTGTAGTACCACCAGGTGAACATCCCTATTGATAAAACCTATATGACCGGTGACCGACATATGTTGTGTTGTTAACGCTGGTCTCCAGCAAGGAATTTTATCCCCATCAGGTGACAAATAAATTACAAATTAATTATAATTGGTCAGAACATACTCATTAAGACATGATCACTTTAAACAACTGAGCACATCAATTACAGAAAAAAAAACTTAGAATACAAGAAATTTGTGTTACTGTTTCATGATTAAAATTCTGTTTACCATATTTGATTAGTTCTATGTGCACTGATTAAATCTTAAATTAAATTAAATCTGTTCAGCATTTAAAGCAATCATTTAAACAAGCACACCATTCATATGGATTACTTTCATGATTTCTTCATGTACTTTTTTTACACAACAGTTCAATAAACAATAAATAAATATTGATCATTAGATTTTTAGCTTGTTACATGCTCTGTCAACAAAAATAAAAGACAAAACGGATTACACCACAGTAGTGATGCTTTGTTACTGAATGAATCAGTGTTTTAAATGAAAAGGTTAAGTAAACGATTCAATTATCCACTCGCTTGTACAATATAAACTGCAGAATGAGTCTCAACTGACAGTCAGTTGCACAAACAGTGAAAAATGCTAGTGATGTTGGACTGCATATAAGCACTTTGGAATGATGCTCCGCCACCCAAATTTGACATTTGGAACTGTTGTATAATGCTTCCATAAGATTATCTTCTCAGTAGGCAGCTTTTTCAGGACCGGTTAAAAATTTGCATTGTGCTGTTAATAATTATATCACAGTTCCTCCAATGACATGTGCATTTAAAGTGCTCGGCATGCTTTAGTAAATATAGAGGGGAAAACCATACATGGATGCTATGTCCACATTTGTTAATTACATCCACCCCACATGAGACTTAATAAGACACAGGGAGCTGTAATTGAGAGCATACACCAATATAAAGATAAATATAATTTAGAACTGAACTTTAGTCTACAGACTAAAATGAATCATCTGTGTTGGACAAATTTTCTTTCCCTTTATTAGACTAGCTCCTTCAAGCCTGATTAAATAAATAATCATGACATTTTTATTTTTCCTGTCTATTTTATTTGCTCTTGCTCTGCGAGAAGAGCGCAAGTAGAGATAGCCATTAGAGGGCCAAGAAGCCATGCAAATTAACGTCACTCAGAGAGCAGCTACTTCTGCGTGTGTGTGAGTGGAAATGGAGGGTGCATGCTGGTGAGGTAATTGCAAGAGTCTTATTAAGACGGAGGAGCGTAGAGCTGACGTGCAGGTGAAGACACTTGCAAGCACACACATAGACGTATACACACACGCTTACATGCGGACGCACATGTTCTCTCCCCCTTATACACAAGCAAACACACACACATGCTTGAAGAATCGGAGACACTTGATTACTAGGAGTTGTAGTCTCTTTTTCTTTCACATTCACACACGCTAACGGTCGTGGGCGGGCCTTAGGGGAGGCTAAGAGGTGAACAGTCGTTTTCAGGAAAGTGAACTCCCCACAGTAATTGGTTTAGAGAAGTACTAGCTCTTATTTAAAACTTTTTCTATTGCTCAAGAAGTTAGTTGGTAAAGGTCTTTCCCTTTTTTCTGCAATTGTAAGATGAAGAAATCCTCTGGTAAATTAAAAAGGATTTGGGTTGAGGACAAATGATGGTGTTTCTGTAGCGTATTTGCAACATTAAGGCTGTGGGTTTGCAATTTGAATACACTGTTGGTTGTGGAAGCCTGTTTTGACATCTGCAAAAAAAAAAAAAAAAACCTTTGAGTAATTGTGAGAAAAAGTTTTAAAGAAGAAATACTGTCACGGTGAGATATAGTCTTTTTTTGTTATTAAAGAGATGGTTCATCCAAAAATTTTTAATTCTGTCAACATTTCATGTTCCACAGAAGTAGTTATAGAGGGTTGGAATGAACAAAGAAGCAATTACAATAAATTATTTTAAGGCAAAAGAATTAAAATTATTTTAGGCAAGTCAATACACTCGGTGACGATGTTGGTAATGCCCCCACGCAACTATTTCCAGTCATGCAAATATAGGTAATATCTACATAAGAAGTATAATTGATAAATGTGGATGTATATGTTTAGTGGCTTCTCCTTCTGAAAAGACTTGCAGAACTAACTACATAAATGAGAATAGAATCAAATATTTAAAATTTTCAAACTTTTCAATGTTACATTTAAGTAATATATTTCACATCGGTAATAAAATCTGATAACAACAGCATCAAAAATTTATATTTTTCATGGTGGTATCATGTCTAACATGCATGTGCATTCAAGAGAAAAGAAAAGGCTGACTGGCTAAACTGCATATTTGGTTGATATTTGGTTGAATATAGGTTTTGATGTTGGGTGATGAAAATTCAGTCAATTGCCAATGTTTAATGCCAATGTCAATTTGATGTAGATTAGAATACTACCGACAGCTGACATTGCTAGTTCATTGGTTTTAAGTAACCAAATTTTAACGTCTGTCCAGTGTTGGAGGCTGACATGAAGCCAACATTAGGTTTTGATGTAAACCTGATTTTCATTCCCAAGAAAATTCAACATCTACCCAATGTTGGAGGTTCATGTCAACCCGATTTTCAACCAAAATTCAATATCTTTCCAATGTTGGACTTATTGACTGTATACTGACTGTTAGACTAAACTAAACTTGTAGTCTGTAAAATTGGAAGAGTGAGTCACATGATGCAAAAAGCATGCACAAAACAGACAGACAACGGTATCAGAAGAACTCCACAGTGTCTATGTGTCTCTAAGATATGAAAAATGTAGATTGATTCAAACATCAGTCATTTGCTAAAGGGACATCCGGGGACACAGAGCATCTTACAGTGTGCACTGTGGTTAAATACGACATTACTCACATGAGTGGCCTTTGAGTGCTTACTGTCATCCTGCTTTCACACACACAACCTTCACTTTCCTCTCATAACCCTCTCTTATTTCTAAAAATGCGAGTCAGAGTAAGTTTTGTTCAAGTATGTGAACATTTGTGTGCACATTAAAGGGTTAAAACAGATGTTGATCTAATCATCTAACTAATGCTCCAGTGAGCTGTACAATTTCCTCGTCTTTTCCTATGCCTGTAAAACTGACACTCATGACGAGTTGGAAAAAAGAAAGGGGGAAAAAAGAGGCGAGAAGTGAGCTGACAAGCAAAAGACCCTCTCATCCAGCTGTCTGACCCCCCTCCTTGCTCTCTCTCTCCGTCTCTCCCAGAGGGTTTGTCCTTCTGGTCTCGTCCATGATGAATGGACCTGTCGAAAGAAACTCATCGTAGACCCAATTAGAGAAAGAGAGAGGGCTGGGGGAGAATGAGCAAGAGTAAGAGAGAGTGACAGCAAGAGAGGAAGAATCCCAAACACAAGTAAGCTATATGCAGGCGAAAGCCATATTATTTTAGTCTATACTTACTTTCAAAGCAGGGTTTCTTTAGTGTATCCTACACTGCACTAGACTGCTGAATTCATTTACACACACATGCACAGACAGACATATCTCATACAACAAAGTACCACAGCAACCACAGTTCCTGCAAAATACCATACTACAGTTACTACTGCAGGGTTTTCAAACCTCTTGATGCCAAGGACCACCAAAATCACTCTTTGGGATTCCTCTCCATAAATATAGAGACAGTTATATATTTTCATGCAACATTTGCTAAATTACACAATTAAGCCAGTTATGTAATTCAGGAAACAATGCATGAAAATATTTAATTCCCTTTAAATATTTTGTGGGGATTGCAAGGAGATCATCAGATTTGGCAAGTTTATGTTCTTTATTTATACTGTACTGAAGCTAAAGCAAATTATCATCATATTTAGTTGACAGTGTATCTTTCTGCACACTGTTTGTGTAATTTTAGATATATAAGCTTGGAGAAAAATATTTGAAATTTAAATATTGAAATTTTCACAATAAATGTTTTATTATTGTTATAGCCCTTAGAATGTAAAATCAAACAAGAATAAAAGCAAGCTAATGTGTTAAAAAAAAAAAAAAAAGAATCTTTTGTGTTTTGATTAGGATGGTTTCTTTTACTTTTTCAATATTTTTTTCCCTAGAAAGAAATAAATGAAAATTTTTTTTTTTTTCATTTTTAGAAAATGTAATACAATATTAAATTAAACATTATTTACTTAATATATATTTTTACCTTTACATGTCCCAAGAGGTAGGTTTTGTCAGACAATTTCCCCAAGTATAGCTAAATAAAGCCAGACACACACACTCTTGCACACATCGGACACCTGAAATAGCCACCGGGAGCATTTCGTACAGCAGTAAATAGAGGATTTTTCCTTGATGCTTCTCAATTTCCTCTGGGCTTTTGTTGTTTGGTGTGTTTGTTTCCTGCTTACAAGTGGAGACTGTGTGAGTGTGTGTGAGTATTAGTGACCTGTAGCTCAAAGCCACACACACACACACACACACACACACACAGCCCTGAAAGAGGTCTTAGGACTTTAACCTTGTCGGTTTAAGCTGTAATGTTACTGACAAGGAAAGAACAGGAAGAAAGAGTGTGTGTGTAAGAGAAAGACAGACAGAAAGAAACAGAGAGAATATGACCCAAAGCATTGGAGAGGATTAAAACATACCTTATTTTTTAACACAATCAAAATGATTCCCCACTTGTATGTTTAAACAAAAGGATGAATACCATTGTAAAATCCTTTAATACTGTTAAATTTATGGTTTAAAAAAAAACTGTGAATGGTAAAAAAATGTGGTCACACTTTATTATATGGTCCAACTCTCACCATTAACTATGACTTTTGCCTCAAACTCCTAATTTGCTGCTTATTAATAGTTAGTAAGGTAGTTGTTAAGTTTAGTTATTGGGTAGGAATAGGGATGTAGAATATGGTTATGCAGAATATGTGCTTTATACTAATAAATGGACAATATATTAATAGACATGCTAATAAAAATCTATTCAATTCAAGTTTATTTGTATAGCGCTTTTCACGATACAAATTGTTGCAAAGCAACTTTACAGCAAATTAGGTTTCTACAATATTTAGTAGTAGCTTATCAGTGGTGACTGTCAGTCAATGTACATATGGCAGAAAAGTTAATAGTGAGAATTGGTCCCCACTAAAGTATTACCAAAAATGTTCTAGGTGTTATGGGATGGCTTTTTTGTTGTCTATACATTTCACAATCTGTAACTGCATACATATTAAAGGCTATAGTAATATTTTGATGTGAAATCATGTACTACATGAGATTTGCTATTTTACTATAAATTAGCCTATATAATAGACGATTCATACTATTTTTTACTAATATAATATAAATATCAGAATATATAAGAATGTATAAATAAATATACTATACATTTTCTATATTTATTACAAACATTTTTTTTTTTTTTTTACAATATTTTGCAGTAAAATTACATGTATAGTCCTGTTAAATCTAATATATACTGTATATGGTAAGGTAACAGTGAACAGCATTGTTATAGTTCCAATAAATTTATAAACATTTTATGTTTGTGTGGTGTGAGAACTTCAACAATCACCTGAGGAGTGTAGCCACTAAACAAATATATCAAGTTAGAGTGAGATAAAAACCTGGAAACTATACAAGGTCAGATCGAGAGTGAAGAGTGAAGATTAGTGATGGGGCCAGACAGATAATGAAAGAGTGAAAATGGCTGCTGAAGGGGGAAAGGGACAGAAAGTAAGACAGAAAGTAATTTAATGGATAGAGAGAAATATATAGATATAAAGAGGAGGCGAACAGAGAGAGAAAGATGAGAGGAATGGAAAAGAGACCAAGAAGAGATGGAGGAGATGAATGTGGAAGGTAAAATTAAAGATAGACAGTCCAGAGGAAGTGATCAGACACAGAAAAGAGGAGAAACGGACGGGAAAAGAGGGTGAGAATGAGAGTTGGAGGGGGTCAGATACAAGGAGGGAGAGAGAGGAGAAAGAGAGGATGACAGCACAATTAGGGATTTTAATTCTCTGCTTGACTGAGTAAGTCCAGTCTACATGATAATGAGCAGTTTCAATGTAATAAATCTTTATGATACACTGACACACACACACACACACACACACACACACACACACACACCACGTTTACATTGATCATTTCTCTTTTCACAAATACTCTGTGCATTTTTATACAAAGTAAAAAGACTTGTTAAAACTTGTTGGAAGTTTCATGGGCATCAAATTTCATGGTCATATCATACATTATTCTTTTTTTTTTTCCTTTCTATAATGTTAGTCAAAATTTACACCATCTCTCTGACCCTTGGAATTAAATGGAACATTTCTGTGAGTTTGCTTTAGAGCTGTGAGTTTCCTATTGGGTACAGTATAGTTATTGCTGCCTCATACTTCAACAAAATGTTTCACAAAATGTGCTGCACAAACTCTTAAACGAGTCATCATTATCATTAAATTCATTATTACCCTCATGTTGTTCCAACTTGTATGACTGATTTTCTTTCAGAAGACTTTCCTGTGTGCAATATATCCAGCGCTTCACACTCCATTCCAGTAGGTGGCAGAAATGTTTCTATGCATCAGTGTGAAAGGGGCAATTGCTAACGCAATTGTTTTTTTTTTTATATTTAGCATTGAAATAAATGGCCTATATTGTAGTTTTACTGAATTCACCCAACCAAATATTTATTAAAAGCTCTCCTTTTATGTCTAGAATCAATCAATGAAAACAATCATTTTTAGGGCGGAGTCACTTTATAAGGTTGGACTGAAATGATCAGGGATCTTGTTAAAAAATAAACTTTCTTAATTCTGGTGAACAGCACAAGGTTTGACAAGCTTTCCTAGTTATTACTCTTATATTATTCCTAAACACCAAGAGGACAAATTATTGTATATCTACCCTTTAGAAAAAAGTGCTTATGCTGATAATTTAAATCTTAAAAGTAGTATTTTTTAAAAGAAATTTGCAGATAATATAATGTGAATAAATAAAATGCAGCTTAAGTGTACTAATTTATTGACTGTTTCTAACACACTAATTATTTTTTTAAATAAGTGCACTAATTATGTCAAATTAAAACTTTAAAGTACATTTAAAATGTTTTAATAATCCTTTGTCAAAAAGTATACTTATTATTATGTGTTGGCTATAAGTACATGTAAAGTACTTCATTAGAATTTTTAATTACATTTAAAGTTAATACATTTTAAATAGACTAAACAGCAACCTCATTATAAATGTGTAGTTACAAATATATCTAAATACATGACATACAAGTTTCACTAGAAAAGACATTAAATTATATTTTAGTTTACCATAAATGCTTGTTAATATTTGGCAGTACCATATCAAAAAATAATAGAAGTACTTATGAAATATTGAAATAAAAAAAAAATAAAAAGATGTTCTAATTTAAAGGTGACGTATCATGAAAATCTGATTTTTCCAGGTTTTAAGTGCTATAATCATGTCACCGGTGCATCTACCAACCAAGGAAACGTGAAAAAGATTAACCCAGTAACTTTGTTTTGGTAAGCCTTTTTCTGCAAGCGTCTGAGAAAACGAGCGCGTCTGATTTCACTCCCTTGGTGACGTGGCAAAGGGATCACAGACCAGTTAAAGCAAGATAATACATGATCTTACCAGCATGTGACATATTGGTTTTACAGACCTGCACATACCATAAAATGATGGGAGGGGTTTACACCAAATTTAAGCCACTCAACTTTCTTAAATTAAAATTACACAGTCAGTATAACAGAATAATGGGAGATTTTTTTTCTTCTCAAAGGCTACCGTTTTGTCATATTCTCATATAAATTTGTTGTCGAGTAAATCTGTCTTGGGTAGTTATGATGATATAACATGGACTTTTCAACAAGATTTTAAACTTGGCATGAAATGAAAATTCACCCTATTTTCTAAATGCATGTTGATCTTATTGTGAAGATTCATCCATGCATGTTTTTTTTAACTTTCTTTGGACTTCATAATTTTTAATTAAGATATGACTCAATCTGCTGGTGAAAGGACAGACATTTCTCTGGTGACGAATACCAGACTGTTCCAATCATTTAGTGTGCTTAAACTCCACCCCTTTCCTACAATCAACCTCAAGCTCTCTTTCAGGGGTACGTTTTCCAAAAGCAACTATGGTTGCAAGTTTTGTCATTACCAATAGAGTTCAATGGTGCTGATGGTACTAACGACTATAGTTAGCTGACAATGGTTTTGGGAATCGCACCCCAGATCTTACCTTGCCCTACATTTTTTTATTTTTCGATATGAATCTGTTAAACTCAGATGTGCATCACAATATGGAAGAAAAGATCTGTCACTACTTCCATTGAACTTACTACGTGATCGTTAAAACAGTATGTTCTATACAGGTAGTATTTGGGTAGTATTAGGGGTGGGCAATATGACCAAAATCTTATATCACGATATGAGTAATTTTATTTCACAGTAACGATTTAAATCACGATATGGTTATTTTTGCTACCATAGAAATTTCATAATTCTTGTCAAGTGTGTCAATATCACAAAAAAACTAATACTAGCCTAAATTTAAAAAAAGTTATTAGAGTTACGAAAGTGATTTAGTCAAGAGCAGTGAGATATTTTCTCTCTATTGTTGTTTGATCCACATGAATGACAGACAGCAGGATTATTAGACTGCTGTAACTTTAAGAGCTGCCCGAATCCAATATACTGTTGCACATGTGTTTTCTTTCTCAGCTGTTTGCTTTCACTTAAGACTTAAATTACTGTTGCTAGCAAAGACGGGCATTTTTACACATACAAGTGTGTGTATTTAACTGTTATTTAAAGGCTTAGCCTATAAAGCAGCAAAAATAACTCAGTTCAGTACTCCCACACTCTATGAGCACCATCTTCACATGTGCGCGCCTCTCTGACAAAAACCGTCTCTCAGACAGTGTGCGCATACAGTGAAATAAGTTCTCTTTCACTGTTGATTGCATTTCAACCACTGGCTCAATGGCTTAAAATCACTTGTTTTTAAACAGCAATGCTTAAAAACGTGTGCAAACGATAAGTTTTCATGACCACGTAGCACAGCAATGTCACGTGAGCATGTAACCGGGATAGAGACGATAGTCCAAAATCTCTACCAGTTGATACATTTCTACTGGTTAATCATGTCTACCACTATATCACCCACCCCCTGAATGAAATTTGAATGTACTACAGTCATCATGTTGATATAGTCATGTAACCTACAACATCAGTTGCGTCGCTTCACTGCCAATCTTTAATTTTTCTCCCCAAATCCTCATGTCTCTTTCCAGGTTTATTTTCACACGGATGCTGTAAAATGTAATTGTTATGGCATATATTACTACAATGATATTTAACACGTCTGTAATATTGCGCAAAGCGTCATGGGGCATAGGAAAAAGGTGAATATAAAGGTGCACTCACGCCATATCCTAATTACCATAATTACGAGATTACGTCCTCATAAAACTAGTAATTACAACTGGGAATTTTCTGAGAGCTACGGCTTGTACCACCTGACCGCTGCACCTCACCTCTGTGGGTGTGACAGAGCATGTGAGCAGAGAGAAGTGTTCTGACTGGCTGTGTTTTTTTGTTTTGTTTTGTTTAGTTTTTTACTGATTGTGTTATGTCATGCTCCATTTTTACATTTGTCTGTGTGGACAGACAAAATTTGTCATGTCATGTCTGGTCAGGACACAGTGTTAGCTCTTTATCTGTTTAGCTCTTTACCTGTGAATTAAGGTGCGTTCACACCATATTATAATTACCATAATTACGAGATAGCAACTTTAAAAAAGCGTTCACGTCCTCATAGAACTCGTAATTACACCTTGTGAACTGGGAGTTTTCTGAGAGCTACGGCTTGTACCACGTGACCGCTGCACCTCACGCGGACCCAGAGAAAAATGGCGGCGCTTGTAAATGTAATTAAGCAGTTATTTCGTAATATTTATGTTTTAAAATTTGTGTAATTGACTTTTGCCAATGTAGATGTCTTCATACAAAAGTAATGTGAACATAAATGAAAGACATGCAGTTAGATATCTAGGCTATCCATGTAATAACAACCTAAAGAAATTATAAAGTGTAATAACGCATTTGCATAGTAACTGTTACTTGCACTGTGTTATACAGCTGCCAGTAACATTCTTTCACATGGGTTCATTTTATTGACTGTCGCTATAGAAATGGATAATCTCCAGTACGAGTACGTGAACAGCACCAAGTTGAACATCGTGTTGTCATCTCGGAATTACGATAATTACGACATGGCACGAACGCAGCATAACTCACGCTGCGAGTGAGTTGTTTTTACAACTGGTAATCCTTTGGGGGTTTACAGTTTTGCACAGTTCCTGGTCAATATTTCTAGTTCGTTGTCACAAATAACTTGCAGTTTTGCACTACTCGTACACCAGCCACATCCAGGAACTAGCTTTCCCCTTCCTCTCTGTTTATGGTATGACATGACACGCACAGGTGAATAATGCAAGTATGCATAAAACAATTAGGCTTACAGTAATTATTCAGGGTTTGGAATATAACTTTAATTATTACATGGATAGCCACATAGATCCAATTTTGCTTAATATATCGTTTATATTTTTAGATTAGGAATATACCACGGCATACTCACAAGGCACTATTTATGGGGTGAAATTTGATGAAAATAGATTTTTGTAAGTTTTTATGTTGCTGTGGGCACTGGGCAGTTGCTTGGGATAATGGTAAGGTTAATAAGTCCAAATTGAGGGAAATGTCTTATTTGAAATAAATAATATTTTAAAACACATCTGTCACTGATACAGTGAGACATGAGTGTTAAAAATATTTAATTACATTTCAGATTGACATTATCAAAAGCAAACATGAACAAAATGACAGACATCTAGAAAAGGGTAACAGATTGGAAACGTTACACATTAAAACAAATAAAACATGACATAGACATTACATCATGGAGACAAACACAAAAACAAAAGACAAATAAGATACAATTGCTGCCATAATGCTATAGGAGTATTGCTTATTGCTAAATTAGGTCATAAAAAGTAAAGTGACAACAAAATACTTGCATTTCTCTCAAAGGCAGAACAATACTGTACCACCTCCTGCACATAATGAAAAATGATGGCTATCATCATAAGAAGTATAAAGTAGGGCATTCTGTAATAGACATAAAAAAACAGACTATGTCCACCGCATTAAACTCAGGGTGGGCAAGAGGTGATGTCACTTTTAAAGTAGACAAAATTATATCAGATGCTGGAGGTGGACAGGATGTCCTCTACCAGGTGTTTATACACCCAGGCGTCACCTTTGAGCCGCTGTCGACGGATCCCGACCACCTCAGGCTTCTGCAGGATACAAACCTCCAGCTCAAACTGCATGGTCACCTTTCCAAAGTCTGACTGTGTGTGGCACTTCAGAGTATAGCTAACAGAAAAAGAGGACATTATGATAGCATATAACAATTTAACAACTAAACCAAGTTATTTGGTTAGAGTAGCAGTTCTCAAACTTTTTGACTATATTTCCAGGTATTATGATAGCTGCTTGTTTTCAAATGTTTTTATTATATTAAACTAACATGCAGTTATGTTCTGTATTCCAGAACTGTAGGTTCTTCAAAATAAATAAATAAATACTACTAATAATAAAAATAATAGAATTTAGAATTACATTGTTTTAATATATTAATACTAATTTATTCATTAAAATACTCCTCATCCTGCTGAAGTTTGCTGAGGCCCTCTAGTGGGCCCCGCCCCTCCTTGTTGAGAACCACTGGTTTAGCATAAAAACTAATTTGAATTGCTGTTTCAAGAAACGCATGATGGAAAGGTTTAACTTACCCCTTCTGAACGAAGTCCACGCTCTTCTCTGGTAGGATGCTGAGAATCTGATTGAGCACTTGGTCAGCATTAGTCTGACTGGTGAGTGTCACGTTGTACTGAGCCTAAAAAAACAGAGCATGAGTTATATAGTAACTGACAAACATCTAAATGTGCAATATGGAGAGACTACCTGAAATTAAATGGAAAGAAATATGGACACGAAGTAAATGTTAAAGGGATAGTTAAAAAAAATACTATGGAATTACGGGGACCAGCAACTGTTTGGTTACCCACATTCTTCAAAATATCTTCGTGTTCACCAGAAGAAATAACCTCAGAAGAAATAAAGAAGAAATAAACTCATATATATATACACGTGTAAGTATGTATATGTATATGCACTTGTCTTTAATCCTTATCCAGTAAATCACAAAAAAAAAAACGGAAATGTCATGGGGCCTTTGAATATTGTTGTGGACAATGGTGGGCCTTGGAGTCAAAAAGGTTCAGAACCACTGCTTTAATTTGTTTTGTCCTTTCTGGAGCTTGACTATCCCTGGTCTCCATCCACATTTTCTATATGAAAGAGAGCAGCTTGGACATTTTGTTAAGCATCTCCTTTTGTATGGAATAAAATCGCTGTCAAAAATAATCGTACGTAATTCAAAGCATTTGGTGTTCCACGAAAAATAAGTCATACAGGTTTATGGCATGAGAGTGAGTAAATGATGACCTATCCCTTTTAAAACTTTGTTTAACCTCCAGTGAGGTGGCGTTTGTGAGAGGAGTCACTGCTAAAGCAATGTGCCTGGTTGCAGCAGTGTGATAAACATGCCAAATCATAATTGGATTGGAATATGATTAAGAATTAGGACATTTTAGGCATTCAGGAGAACAACAGACAAACAATACAATCTTAAAGGCTAAACACAAATGTAAAAATGAGACGAATGATACCTTAATTTTGCGTGGTCCATCTCGAGGTCCTCTCTTCTTACTGGGTGTGAGCATTGTAATAACTTTATCCAGGCCTCTCTCCAGACTGCCAAACACTTTACCTCCCTTACGCTTCTGCCCACTGTCCACCTGACAGCCAGCCAGGTCCAGAGATCGAGACAATCGATCGACAAGTGGGAAATTCAGTTTAGAACATAATTGTACATTTTTATAATTACAAAACTATCACAATGCAATGCAGCATTTGCCAAGAGGCTACTACTGAAAAATGGGGCAGTTAAAATTTTAAATAATCATTGTCACCCCCCCCCCAAAAAAAAACTTGACCTCAGGGGAAAAAAATATATATAAAAAAAGAAATTTTAAAGGTGAAGTGTCAATTATGTATATGTATTTAAAAGCCATTTGTTGGCTGAAACGGGGAAACCTGTGATTTTATAATTCTTTTTGCTTATAGGACAGAATTACACACTTCACCTTTAAACTCCACAGTCCTCCTCCATTCCATTCTTTTTCCTTCTTTCTGCTGGTTATTTGACTCTTCTCATAAAAGTCCTCTACCTTCTTTCGGGGCTGAAAGCCAGTATATCCAGTTCTCCTTGTTGGCTGTTCTGCTGTTGGTCCACTTCTCTCCTGCGGGACACTTCTTTAGTGGCACTGCCCGCTCCTGCACACACAGGATAAACACATGTCACTACATGCTACATGCTGCCGCAGCACTGGGAACAGCGACACGTACACCTGTCAGTATGCGCTTCGGGAGTTGTCTCGTACACACACACACGCATGCACACATACACACACACTCCGTCCCCAGTGTGCACCTGTCCGTTCTAGTGCAGGAGGTGGTGTGTGACAGTAACGAGGTGGACACAGTGGATGTTGGGACATGAAGAGGTTTCCCCAGACACACTGCGCCCATACAGAGACACACACTCACACTCTGGTCAACTGAATCAAACTATAGATGCTAGATGACACAACATTCTTTTTAGCTATATTCTTTTAAACCCCAGATATGCCATTAAAGCATCTAAAACTGAACGACACCAAAAATGCAACGTTTGCAGAAAATGAGTATTTAGACTTATGTAAGCTTTATCAGAGAGCACACGAAGATAATAGGAAAGATCCAGGTATTGCCAGCAGTGAAAGCCTCGATTAGACATGATATCTCCAGAGAACTTCCATTCACTGTTAAATCGCTATTAATGCTTTTGTTCAGCTGTCAATTCCTTCAAAGAATTAAAAAAGAAATAAAAAAATCTCCCAGCACCAAGGAGTTCATAATAACAATTCAATGTTAAAAATAATAACATTATTCATTATTTAATCATAAAAAAAAAAAAATTATTAAAAAACAAAAATCTTACTGACCCTAAGCATATGAGGCCACTATATTAGACCCTGGACCACAAAAACCAGTCATAAGGGTCAATTTTTTAAAATTGAGATTTATACATCAT
Source organism: Sinocyclocheilus rhinocerous (assembly GCF_001515625.1). Classification (NCBI taxonomy): domain Eukaryota; kingdom Metazoa; phylum Chordata; class Actinopteri; order Cypriniformes; family Cyprinidae; genus Sinocyclocheilus; species Sinocyclocheilus rhinocerous. The sequence goes on from NW_015647958.1 coordinate 248,749, forward strand.
CTGAAAGCTGAATAAATATTTTTTTAAATATTTATTCAATATAAATATTCTTTCTATTGATGTATGGTTTGTTAGGATAGGACAATATTTGGCTGAGATACAACTATTTGAAAATCTGGAATCTGAGGGTGCAAAAAATTAAAAAAATAAAAAATTTAAATATTGAGAAAATCACCTTTAAAGTTGTTCAAATTAAGTCCTTAGCAATGCATATTACTAATCCAAAAGTACGTTTTGATATATTTAGGGAAATTCCAAAAAATACAGCACATAAAAATTGTCGCACAAAATAAATGAATGAATGAATTTCATTCAGGAAAAAAAATGTGCTCTTCAAGGTAGATAAAGACATGTTCATACAAGTGATGAGATTTAGGATAACATATATTTGGATTATAACATCAAAAGTGTATACTTGTTGTGATGCTCAACTGATTCATTATCCAGCTCACCTTTGTTTGCGTCGCTGCTTGTGGTAGTGATGTTGTTGTTAGGTGTTGTCGCTACATTTCTGTTGGATTTGGTCTTTCTGCTGCACATTGGAGTTCGGGGGGCAGGCAGAGCAAACACATCTCCATCTGTGCCTGTCACAGCAAGGTTCTCTTTATTTTCTCTGGTTCTATCACGTCTCTCTGGCTTCTGTTGACGGGGTCTCCCTTGCTCTATGATGGGGGAGTAGCCTATTTCATTCCGCCGCTTCTTCGATGTTTCAGAGGTGAGCTTCTGAAGACAACAAGAGTTTTCACAACAATTAGTAACTAAAGCGCTTTCTGGGTTACTACACTGAGTATTTCCTTTAGTAATGACAAATAATTTGTATAGTAATAATTGAGAGTGAGCCACTGGGAATCACAAGCTTGACAGTCAAATGCCCAACATTACTTCCTGCTAAACATTTGGTTTCATTTTGGAAACCACATTATCAAAGTTAAATGTGTTGAAATTTGTTTCATGTTGCCTAAAAATGTTATTAAAAGGGGAATAAATGCGACTTTTTCATGTTTTTGAGTCTCTTATGCTTACCAAGGCTGCCTTTTATTTGATCAAAAATACAGTAAAATAATTTTTTACAATTTAAAATTCTCTCATTTAAGGTATATATGTCATTGTTTCCTGTGGTGGAATTACTCCATTACTCCAGTCTTCAGTGTCACATGATCATTCAGAAATCATTCTAATATTCTGATTTGGTACTTAGGTATCAAATATTATTAGTGCTAAAATATTAATAATGGTTCTTACTATTAAAATTTTTGAAAAGTTTTTTCCTGCTTAATATTTTTTGTGGAAACCATGATACATTCTTTGATGAATAGAAAGTTCAAAAGACCAGCAACCTGATTACTGCCACACCTGTTCGCAATCAAGAAATCTCTTAAATAGGACCTGCCTGACAAAGTGAAGTAGACCAAAAGATCCTCAAAAGCTAGACATCATGCCGAGATCCAAAGAAATTCAGAAACAAATGAGAAAGAAAGTAATTGAGATCTATCAGTCTGGAAAAGGTTATAAAGCCATTTCTAAAGCTTTGGGACTACAGCGAACCACAGTGAGAGCCATTATTCACAAATAACAAAAACATGGAACAGTGGAGAACCTACCCAGGAGTGGCCGGCCGACCAAAATTACCCCAAGAGCACAGCGACGACTCATCCAAAAGGTCACAAAAGACCCCACAACAACACCCAAAGAACTGCAGGCCTCACTTGCCTCAGTTAAGGCCAGTGTTCATGACTCCACCATAAGAAAGAGACTGGGCAAAAATGGTCCAAGTTCCAAGACGAAAACCGCTGCTGAGCAAAAAGAACAAAGGCTCGTCTCAGTTTTGCCAGAAAACATCTTGATGATCCCCAAGACTTTTGGGAAAATACTCTGTGGACTGACGAGCTTAATAATAAAAACCTTCATTTAAAAACTGCATGTTGTGTTCACTTGTGTTATCTTTTACTAAAATTTAAATTTGTTTGATGATCTGAAACATTAAAGTGTGACAAACATGCAAAAAAATAAAAAATCAGGAAGGGGGCCAACACTTCTTCACACCACTGTATATGAAATTGAAATTCATATTATTGACATTATAAATGTATTTTCTGTCACCTTTGCTCAATTTAATGTGTCTTTGCTGAATAAAAGTATAAAAAAAGAATAATTAATGAGCCTCAAGCACAACAGTTTTCAAGATCTACAATATTAAGCACCAAATCAGCATATTAGAAATTATTTCTGAAGGAAAGTGACACTAAAAACTAGAATTAATGCAGCCTTTGTGAACATTTTTATAAAATCGTAATTATTCCGGCTTTAAATTTTTAAACTTTAGAACTTTTTTTACCGGTAACTGACCAAACACAATCCAGGTCTATCAACATTGCATTAATTCAGGAGGACAGTATGTCAATTTGGAAAAAAAAGTACATTAAATAACAAGTAACATTATTAACTAACAAAACAAGAAGCAGTAAGAGAAAAGGAGAGTTTGGAGAAATACAAAAGGAAGTTAAATATAAAAAAAAGACTGGCTGTATAAGCAGCAATGGACAAGAGGGAAGAGCAGACAAATAAAGAGAACATGGAGGCTAACCATGCGTGGAGTGTTTGTGGTGTGTGTGTTCTTGGGCGTGAGAGGGGTCCAGGGATTCTCGTCATCGTAGCAATCGGGGGGAAGACCATAGAGCCAAGCACCACTGGGTGAACACCATCATCATCCTCACTGAACCGTAGACTCTTCTTCAGCTGAGACAGACACACAAAATCACACTCCATACAAACATGACTATAGTAATATTAATAAATAAACACAGCTATCACTCCTGTGTGACTTTTAAAGTACTTTGTATTTGTATAATAAACATAGCACACGCTGACCATTGTGCATTCATAATGCTCATAAATATGTGTATATTGAACTCACTTGTATGTCCTGTAAAGGGGAGTACAAGGGGTCAATCATGGGGCATTCTGCTCTCAGACGCACAGGGCGGCCTTGATGCTTTTTAGCCAGCAGTAACAGGTAGGTGGCAGTCATTTGATCGTACTTACACTGAAAAAACACACAGAGTAAAGATTTCTCTTCTGTGTGATTGATATATAATACTGACGTTTATAACAGAGGGAATTATGAACAAGTCACATCTCGGTAGTTAAGGGAAGCAGCTTTGGCCAATGCACTGGCATCTACTGACATCTAGTGGAGTAGTGGTCGTGGTAAAGCGATTTGATGTTTTTCTTCAAAGTTGTTATCTTTCTCTGGTTATTAAGCAGCTATTCCATTAAATTGTTTCCTAAACACCAAATCAGCAGCTTAGAATGATTTCTAATGGATCATCTGACACTGAAGCCAGGAGTAATGGCTGCTGAAAATTGAACTTCACCATAACAGGAATAAATTACATTTTAATAATGTAATCATATTTTACGATATTACAATTTATATTGTAATAAAATCAAATAAATGGAGCTTTTGTGAGACTCCTTTAAAAACTTTAAAAAAAACTGTTCCATTTGAACAGTAGTGTCTTTGCTAGATCTATACACTTAATACAAAAACAAATAAATACTTACAAATATAATACTCCTTTTAAATCACAGGAATCACTCAGTACATCTGACACAAGTTGGATTGTTCGTTGTCTGGACTGTTTAAAAGCCACTGCCATTTCAGTGATGCAGTCTTCATCTATATGACCCAACTAAAAAGAACAAACATACAAAAGGAAATTATACATTGACTCAATGACTCATATACAGTATTCTCTACATTTATTGGCTGTGCTTAATAGTTGAGTGTCCATCAATAAAGAATCAATGAACACTGCTGATCAATAAACATACTGACCCATGTCTGTTTCATTTGACGTAAACACATTAAGGTCATATGGATCTGTTAAAACTTTAAAGGAACTAAAGCAGATATAATTTGTTATGGATAAGTAAATACTAAGAATCACAACAACTTTGAAGCTCAGAAATGTTTTATAAAAAATTATTGGCTTTACTTGACTAATTGGATCTTGGAGGCATATGATTTGACTATAATGTTTATAGAGCTCATCTTACAGGATGTTTACTGTGCCACTCCACTGGTGTGCTGTATCCCTTCATGACCCAAGGGTGATCAAGCAACTGTTTCATAGTCAAACGCCTCTTTGGGTCCACCTGTAGGAGAGGAAAATAAACTGCATTAAATTGTACTACTGCCTTACTAAAACACATGAAACAGACACACAAACCATGCACAGTACCTGCATCATCTGGTTTAGAAGCAAAATGCTAGCAGGTGAAAGCCAGTGGGGGTTGCTATATTTGCCTCTCTGTCAAAACACAAGCCAATATTGCATAATATGAGATCACATACTATACAAAACTACTTTTATTTCAGTAACCTAATAAATGCATGGATGAATAAATAGTTGTGGTGGGATTTAATGCTCACATCCAACACAAACTTACTGTGATTTTTCTGTAGAGGACCATGCAATTGTCATCATCAAACGGAAGAAAACCACACAGTAAAGCGTAAAGCAATATGCCCATACTCCACACATCAGCCTGAAACACATGTGCCATGAGATCACAAGAAATATACATGCTTAATTTGGCATTGCTTTCAAATACGTTGGACACGAAACACATATGCCACACTGACCTCAGAACCAATGTAAGCCTTGCCCTGAATGAGCTCTGGAGTTGCATATGCTGGACTGCCACAACAGGTCAGTAATTCAAAACCCAAACCGCCCTAATCAAAGTAAAATTCACAACTTTTAAAATGCCATTAAAACATTTACCCTGAATCGAAACAAAGTCAAAAATTTATTGAAGCACTGATACTGAGGGACATATTTGAAACAATAAGTTTAGATAAAATATTAATAACACTATTGTTTTCCGTAGGGCTGCTTTATAGCTGAATTAAATTGGTTTCACAACTGATAAACTTTGCAACAGTGACAGAACTGAATCAACATGAGCTGAATAATGATACTACTGTCTGAAATTTAAGTTGTCATAATTGATGAATTTTGCAACATAAACCCTGTTATATTCCTGTTTACTGTGAAGCTGCTTTAAAACAATCTGTATTGTATAAAGCACTATATAAATAAATGTGACTTGACTTTAAGCAAGAAAATGGACATAATAGATGGATACACACCTTTGGTTTGGCACAAAGGCCGAAGTCAATGAGTTTTAGGTTATGATCTTCATCGATCAACAGGTTTTCCTAAGGTCAGTAAGAAACAGTTGTGTCAAGCAATCATTGACAATGTAATAATTCACTCCTAAATGAAAACACTGTCATCATTTAGTCATCCTCATGTTTTTCCAAATCTGAATATTCAGCCAATTTCTTACATCAAGCTATCACATGGCCACATGGATTGGAATATGGCGCACAAGTTGGACCATATTTATGGTGTTTTCGTGTCCTTTTCAAAGCTTAAAAGCATCAGTCCCTGTTTATTGTAATTGAATGGAAAAGAGGAATGAGCACAGTGTTCTAAATTTCTCTTTTGTGTTCCACAGAGTAACACATTTTGGAACGACTTGTTCAAACAGCTGATAAAAGCATCACAATAATCAACGAGCAATCAAAACAACTCCAATCCATCAATTAACATCTAGTGAGTGAAAAGCGGCATGTTTGTAAAAACTAATTCATCATTAAAGGCATTTTAACTTTAAACCGCCGCTTTGGGACAAAATACAGTAAAATCCATAATCCATAAGAGCCTTCCTCCAGTTAAAAAGTCCATCCCCTGTTTTCCATTCCAATCAAAATCCACCAACATATTTGTTTAGAAATGTTCTGGACCGATTTCACTTGTAAATGGTGCTTGATCTGTACATGTTTCTCTCCCGATTCAGACAATACATTTAGATTAAGAAACAAACTCATCTACATCTTGGTAGGCCTGAGGGTGAGTACATTTTCAGCTAATTTTCGATCTATTAATTTAAGACATTTTTCATTTCTGGGTGATCTGTTCCTTTAATGAGAGAACTCAGTATATGATTAAGCTATTTAAAAGTCAAATGTTCTGTTCAACCAACTCACCGGTTTGAGGTCTCTGTGGGCATAGCCTTGGCTATGAACATAGGCCAATGCAGAGATGATCTGACAGAAAAACACTTGCGTCTCTTCCTCCGACAACCGGGTCTTTAGCAATGGTGTAATCAAACAGTTCTCCTCCAGGACAGTACTAAGTGTGACAAGATATATGCATTGCATATAAACATATGAAGCTTAATCTATTTTCATTAAGCATCAGAATCACTTTGAAGAAAACATACCTCAAGCACCATGTAGATCTTGCTTGATGTCTCAATGACATGGTAGAGTCGACACACGTGTTGATGACTGAGGTTCTTCATAGCCTCAATCTCAATCTTAACTCAGGGCAGATCATCCTAAAAACAGGTAACGCACACTTTAAAGAGCATTTCTTTTCCAAAATGCATACTCTTCTCATTTTCAGCATGCTAACACTGTATTCCATCTAAAAGTAGAATAAATTAAGCAATATCTCCATACTTCTTCATTAATCCTCAAAAGAATTTGTGCAAACGTAAAATGTGTTTTAAGGCAAGGCCAACCTAAAGAAGATCTTACCCCTAGGTCTTTCTTCTCCATTATTTTGATGGCCACTTTCTCTCCTGTCAGTATGTGTATACCAAGTTTGACTTTGGCAAACCCACCTATGGGTTAGAACAGAATAAAACAAGATGTGCTCTTGATGAAAGTTTCTCATATGCACGATCACTAAAGCATTACATAAAAGCATAATCAATGGACATTACCTGAGCCGATGGTTTCATAAACCTCATAGTGCTTGAGAAGTTCAGAAGTGCTTTCTACAGGCATGCTGAGGACACATACACCTGCATTAAAACAGCATTTTTTCTTTTAGTTACACATTTTTAGCGACACGTTTATATAAAACCACCGATTAAGTGACACTCATCATCACATTTGCAATATCAAGTACTTGGTGAGAATGGTGATCATCACAACGGTGTAAACAAACAACACGATCAAACCACAAAACAGAAGATTCAACCACAAAGAGTAGGTTTTATATTTATTTTTCACCCTATCAATGCTGGATTACTACCTTCGAGAAGAATCCTTTTTTATTTTTATTGTCTCAATTTGGTCTCTACTGTGGAAAGACAGCTCAACATTCCTAAAGCGTTTTTGAATCGGATACTCGAGGAGCAATGTAACGTTACTGGATATATGATGCATACTGTATTCCTCAAAGGTGAAAACTTTCAAATGTACCTATGTCAAACTAACACAATGAATGAACTGGTAAAAGCAGTCATAATAAAGGTTTGTTTTGACCAACATGTTGCACAACAAACTCACCAGCTGTGCTCCAATGATTCAGTTTAAAACGCCGATATAAGCGATATTGATCTCAAAACAATAAAAACCAAAAACTTATAATGTAATGTTAAAAAAGAGGCAATAGTTTACTCTGTTACGCGAGATTACATATGTTTACAATGTGATATAAAATTAAAACTGCCAAAGCATCTTTCATTCGAACATGTTTGAAAAATTTGAATTTCCCACTTGCTACGTCAGAAGAGTTCCTGTTACGGTAAAAGTCTTTTTGCGCTAGGTGGAAGGCGTTTTTCCAATAGTATCCAGCTGCAGACCCGCAGCACCAGCAGTTTCAGAACCGCAGCCACAGAACCGGAAGTGAGGGGCGGAGCTTACATTTTTTAACAGAGTAGCGCCACCTTACGGTTTTTAAGGGGTAATTTGCTTTTATTACACACGATACGTCATACTTTATGTATGTATGCATTTTATAATGACATATTAAGCATTTTATAAACATTATACATCTTGTGTAATTTAGTATTCGTTTCATTGTATTATGCGAGTCATTTCCTGTTTGTGATATTAAAAATAATGTTTGAAACTTCTGGGCTTTTTATATTAAATATACTTTAATCACAAGATTTAAAATAAATGTTTACTCCAAAGTCAAGAACACGTGCATCATACATTTGTTTATATGAATAATAAACGTCTTCAAAACTTCACCACAAGGCTCATTTACAGCATACATCCGAAAATTAATCGAAACATCCACAAAAAAAAGTTATATACTATAAAGTATGACAACAAATTCAAGTTTCAATATAAGATAATAAAGCCAAGCACACATTAAGTACTTAGCAGATAAATGCTTAACGTAATATATACGATAATTATTAAACATATGATAGCAAAAACATTACAGACTACTCACCGTGCTGGCGTGCTCTCTCTCTCGTTGCCAATAACTCCGCCTAACTTTTTTTTGTAACTCCAATGAATAATTTTCAGGGTGAGTTTGTAACTTAATTGAAAGTCAATAGCCACACACACACACACACACACACACACACACACACACACACACACACACACACACATAGCCTGAAACCCCTGCTCAGTAACAGCTCAATACTCAGCACTGAATATATATATGTGTGTGTGTGTGTGTGTGTGTATATATATATATATATACACGAGTGTTTCTGCAACTACGGGCACTTTTAAGTCCCAGCAGTGAAATTTTAGATTTATGTTAAAATTTGTCATATGCTTTATAAATATACTCACAGTGTCATTACACACCTTGACAAAATATAATTAATGATTAATGTGATTTAATATAAAATTATTAAGCATTTATAGGTCCAAACACCATTTTTGTTCATGTCCTACAACTCTGGTCAGTCACGTAAAATAATCTAATTGAATTACAATTTGACATTATTTCAAATGGAATTGTTTAATATACATATTAATTTACAGCATCTTAAAGGGGTCATATGATGCGATTTCAAGTTTTCCTTTCTCTTTGGAGTGTTACAAGCTGATTGTGAAGGCTTTTATTATGACATTTTATCAAAGACAAACAAGTCTAGTTTCTATGAAAACAGAAATTAGCACGTGAGCACATTGCTGACAGATTAGGCCACCTCACTACCTCACTCACAAGATCCCAAAAATATAAGGTAAATATCGTCTTTTCTGTGTCAGTATTTATTGTGTCCTTACCTGATACATTTAAAAAATAAATGTATATTACTGTTTAAGTCATATATATTAAAGGGGTCATATGATGCTTTTTTAAAGATCATTATTTTGTGTAAGAGTCAAAACTAATAATAAAAAAACTAATTTACCGCAACAAATGTAGGTGTTGCGGTAGAGACAAGTTCAAGGTTTACTGTATATTAAATTACAAATATTCAGTCTATTGTAAATTATATTTACCTTTACTGTTGTTCTCTACAGTAGCCTGTTTTACCGACACAAGATGTCATTACCGCAGCTCTGCTTTATTTTATTTTTTTCATATTTTTATTTGCAAAAAATATTTTAGCACTTAAGTTGAGATGATTTACACATTGAAATTGCAACATCTGTCATAAAAAGCTAAATATGCCATCTTTAGTGTGTATGGAAACAATTGACATCTAAGGTTACTGTCTAAATTTTACATGGCATAGAGAAAACCTTGAAATCTCCTATTTTGTATATTATTTTTTAATATCAGTATTTACAAAACTGCACAAAATGTGAAAAATCTATTGAAATATATTAAATTTTTGTAGAAATTAAAAAAGAAAAATGTATATAATGAACGTTATTGTAACGTTGTGGTAAGGACATTTTGTAAGACGAAGAGTTGAAAAACATAAAAAATAAACATGTTCCAGATTAAAATCTTAATGACTCCATGCAATTTTGTTGACCTTTTTATATGTATTACAGACTCTGATGGTTAAAATTAAAATTCACAGGTTGATTTTAAAAATTTTGTAGAGTCAAAAGTACCCCTAGTTGCAGAAACACACATTTACGTTTTTTTAATGTCATTGTTAACTAAAAAATGCCAGTGTTCCTTTAAGGATAGCATAAGCATAGCAAAAATGTACAACCTCATCTGTTAAAACAACAACGACAATAATAATAATAATAATAAATTAAATTAATCTGTGACTCTGAACAGAGCTCTGAAAGAACTGACTTACCAGAAAAATTAGAAAACTATGGTTATTTTTATGGTTATTTAGATTCAACATCCATTCATTGCAGATAGCCAATGAACATGCTTTAAACCCTGAATTCACCAACTCCATTTAAATTGTATGTGTGATATTATTATGGTATTTTCAGAAATCAATAGTACGTTTGAAAAAAAAAGCAGAGTTGATGCAAAGGCTGTTAACATGTATCGGCACTTACATGGAAGAGAATAGTGTAAAGTCTAATTAATAAAACATTAATTCGCCAGTCATTTAGATGTCATTTTAATGGGGTGAATACTGCATTACAAAGCCATTTTTCATTACTATAACCATTCATTCTATCACTGGTCATTCTTTCAATCATGCATTCATTTTTACATGCAGCCCACTATTTCAAAGGTATACAGTATGTCTATGGCTTCAGCATGCCTTATAGCAGGGGTGCCCAACCCTGTTCCTGGAGATCTATCTTCCCGCAGAGTTCAGTTCCAACCCTGATCAAACACACCTGTCTGTAATTATCAAGTGCCCCTTCAGATCCTAATTAGTTGATTCAGGCCATGTCCACATGTACACGGGTATTTTTATAAACTGAGTTTTTCCTTCTTCAGTTTAAAAAAAAATCTACGTTCACATGAAAACGCAAACGCATGCTATGAAGCACTGTCAAGATTAAACCCTGAATTCACCAACTCCATTTAAATTGTATGTGTGATATTATTATGGTATTTTCAGAAATCAATAGTACGTTTGAAAAAAAAAGATTAAAATTAAAAACATTACTAACCTAATAAAACTTGATTCACATCATATGGTGCTGGACTGCCTCAAGTCAGCATCTATTTTCTAAATTAATGTTGTTATAATCTGTGAACAATTAATCTATGAATATGTTTTTCTTTCTTTTTCTTTTCTTTTTTTAATTGACCTTGTAACGTTTATTTAAACTGTCATAACTGGACCTTCCGGTGAAAATGACAGACTTCTCTCTGGCGATGCATGCAGGACTTCATTCAATCATTTGGTCCTTTTAAACCCCACCCCTTCAAGCTTGTGTTCATCTGCCTGGGCAACACCCATGCACGATAACACTGCAACCGGAGTTTTTGAAAATCTTCACCCTGGCAGGATTTAAAAAAAAATTTGTTTCAGTGACCTGGTGCTGCATTTGCGTGTGGACGAACGGCCAAACCGCATAGAAAAATCTGCGGTTTTAAAAATAGCCACGTTCGTGTGGACAGGGCCTCAGTTGCGTTTGATCAGGGTTGGAGCTGAACTCTGCAGGAAGGTAGATCTCCAGGAACAGGGTTGGGCACCCCTGCCTTATAGGAAGAGAGTGCATGGCAGCTTTTTGGTATTCAGACACATGTACTGGTGGGTAAATTACTTTCCATTTAATTTAGCCATTTAATATTCTGTCACACTCAAATTTGTAATTTTCCATATCTGTCACTTTTCAAACATTTTCTAGAATAATTTGATCATTGTAAGATTATGTGAGCGGTGCTTTGGGAAAACTAGAGAGGGAGGAATGACTGAAAAGGAAAAACTTATCAGTGAAAAATAAATCAATGGCACCAAAAATTAGTCTGTTGTTTTTCCACAAAAATAATCGAATGATCCACATAAACCTCCCTTCTTGAAGTTATAACTGTAAAGCATGTGCAAAAGTTAATATAAAGTCTTTTGAATGAATCTGCATTCACGGCAAAATCATTCATCCATAGGCTTTGGTATGTTCTTCTAAAGGAACACAGTAACATTACTGGCAACTCAAGTAAAATATTGTTTGTATTTAGTAAACATTTATAACCCAGGTGATTACTGCAGAAAGCTTTTATAACATTCTCTAATATAGACACTAGCAGAGAGAAGAGAATATACTGTATGTGCAACATTGGTGAGAACAGTAGTGAGAAAGCAAGAAAGAGAGCGTATGAGAGCAGATAATGTTGGAAAATACATTACGCAAAATCCCTGTCTATGCTTTCCTCATAAAGCAGAATAAATTACGGACAACCATAGTACAAAGACAGTTATGGTTTAGAATTACATTCAATACTAAATACTTAAACCCAACATACAAATACTGTGAAACAAGCTGTTTAGTACCCTGTTTAGAAATTCTGTTCTCAGTACACTTGTCATTGTAGGTTAATCCATTCAAAACATTTAAATGGTAGGTTTTATTTTTCAGTGTCTGTATGTTTGTGAGTGTGCCACTACCTTTGGACACTGCATCAATGTTAATGTTATAGATCTCAACAGTTCAATTTGAAAAACATTTGAATTATTCTGACTGGTTTCTTGCGGTTTGGAGGAGGAAAAAAAAACTACTCAATGTAACTGTTCAAAGGTCAAAGGGCAGTAAGAGTGCGAAAGAGCTGGGTGAGGCAGAAGACTGAAGTTGTTAGTGCAGTGCATTGGCGAGCCAGGAGTTTAATACTGAGATCATGACAAGTCTTTCTTTCTGTAGCACTTCCCACTAGCTCTGCTGCCCGAGCAAAGTCCTGATAAGTTTTTGCAACACTTGCTAGTCCTGTAAGTGCTTGGGCATGGCGCTCCCTGCATCGCTGGCAGCTAGAGAAACATAAGCACACGCTTGTCAGCTGTACCAGTGAGTGGAAGCTTTCAGACAACGACTTAAGTGTTTCCTCTGGCGTCTGCCCAACCCTGACCACGCGTTGGCATCCTGCTAAAAGCCCCCGAGCCTCTGCATGTAATCGCCTTTTGTTCTCTGAAAAGTGAGCCACACAGTTATCCCTGGGGTGCTCATGGACCCCATCTTGGTTTTTCATAGCGCCAGCAAGAACATTTAAGAGGGTATCCACATCCCTTTGCAAAGAAAGGAATCCTGTTGGTGGAAGGGGATATCGACGAGTCAACAGTGAAGTGATGGTATCTTCATGAAGGTCTGAAAGGAAGCAGTCAGGGGCATCCAATGGAAACAGAAGGGGACTGAGCTCTGTAGATGATGAAGCAGGCAGTACTAGATGAGGGAACAAGGGCAATGGAGAAGATGGGGAGAAAGATGCAGGAGATGCAGAGAGCGAGGAAGGAGGGACAGATGTCAAAACAGCATGCCCTGTTTCACCCTGGCTTGTTCTGCGGGAAAACTCATATACGGTGAGTTCATCATCGAAACTGGCGCTGTCAAGAACTCCACTAAAACAGTTGGTGTATACTGTATGGCAGGCCTCTAAAGGTGTTTGAGCACCTTCCATTACAGTGTCACACCCCATAGCCAGTACCGAGCTGCAGCTAAGTTCTGGTTTCTCATGTAGATTTGAGCTAGGCAAGGATTGTGGTTGGGTTATGGTAGGTTCGGACTTGCAGTTTGCAAAAACCCCACAACTAGAGGTGAAGTTATGGGGAGTTGTGCTTGAGGAAGGGTGGCTACATCCTTGTAACCCACTAGACGTTACCACCCCCCAGGGTCTGTTTAGATTCTGTGTAGTAACCACTACAGATGAGGGGCTGACTTGGAGAGAGTTGCCTGCTTTGGAGCACAAGGGGGATATGGCTTTTACAGAAAACTCTTTAGGGTCAGTTTTGGTTTTCTGCTGCCCACATGCTTTAGCACTAGTGTGGCTGACCTCTCTTAACTCCTCAATGACCTCAGTGACCTCTTCAGATACTATGGTAACCACTTTTACCTCTGTTACCTCAGGAGAACCTTCATTCAACGTTACATCCTCAGTTGCCTCTTCTGCTACTTCAACTTCATTTGTTTGTAGCTGTGTTTCTGAAAGTCTTCTCACAGGCTCAACACTGCCACTGCCATTAGAACTGGCATTTAACATTTCCTGGGAACGTGATAAGTAGAGGGGAAGGTTCTGGATCTTTCCCCGCAATGTTGAGGCAGAGAGTCGCCCAAGGATGCTGGATGAACAGGGTGTAAGAAGGAACCTTTGGGCTGGTTCATAAGATGGTACACTAGAAGATAGTTCTCGGAGTGAAGGGTCACAAAAATCATCGGTTTCATCAGATTCTGGTCCTTTGACTCGCTGGGAAAATAAGTGCCTTGATGGGCAATGCAGTGCGCTGTTACCAAAAGATGCAGACATGCTTTGACTTCTGGTTCTCTCTATTGGCTCCACCGAGTGCTTTCCCATCCCAAATTGTAGATGTACAGTATTGCCATATCTGTCTATATTAGGGCTTGTGGTGTAAGATATGCTTGGGACATGAAAGTAGGGTAAACTTGATGGGGATATCTGGCCTAGTCTTGGTAGTGAGCTGCTCTTTTGAGTTACTGAACTGCCTTGGAAAAAATCTTCCATTTGTTTGGTTACCTGATCATCTCTTTGATCAAATAAAACACTGCTATCACACTGTCCTCTAGACATATCAAAGAACAAGTGACCTCCAAACAGTCTCTCAACTAGACCTCCCACTGCACCTTCCTCTTGATCATCTCTGCTATGGTTACTGGTGTTTCCTTCACCCTGTAGGTCCATATGGGAGCGTACTGCTACTATAGTTGGTGATACAGTAGACATTAGTTCAGTGACTGATTTGAACTCCATGGAATCTGGTTCCATCTCTATAAGTTGCTGTTTCCGCTGATATGCTTTGTTTGAGTGTGTATCAGTAGGATTATGTAGTCCTGATCCATTGACTTTGGATGGGTTGATGGGCTTGGATTCCAGTTGCGCTGGTTCTCCTTCAGAATCGGTTAGGGATAAGACTGTAGGACATGGACCTTTATCTGAGCATCCACCATCAAAACATGGCATTCGGCCAGCACCTTGGTTGAATGATATAGATCCATAGTTTGGGATGCTATTTCCATAGCTGTTACCTAAATGATCCTGTTCTGGGAATGATACCAGGGATGTGTAATTTGTTTCCATGAATGAGCGACGCTTTTTAGATCTTTTGTTGAAATATGATGATTCAACTTGAGAAACCATTTTTCCTTCTTCCTTTTCTTTCCTCTCTAAATCCACTGTCTCTTGTTCACTTGCACAGATGCCAATCCCCCTCAGGCTTAGTGTCTGTAATATGGTGCTTGACTCTGCAGAAGTTTCTATAAAGAGAAATATCAGCAAATACATATGGTAAGTATTTGTTAGCAAAAGTACACACAACTATTTTGGGTATTTTTGTCTATTGATGGTTACAGATAACTAATTTTCACTGACTTCTTTAACTTCTACAACATGTTATAGAAATATTTTGAGAACATTTCATGGTGAATCTCCCCTATGTCATACCTCTTGTCATGGCAGTTGAGGAGGGTTCTTCAGGAGATGTGAATCTTTCCCGAGCATCAAAGAACTCGTCATCTGAACTGCTATCTCCAAACCCTGGTGGGGGTTGAAAGATTGGCACTGTTTCTGTCTGATTCACTTCCTCTCTTTCCTGATCTGGTTGTGTTTCCACAGGACCTGGAGGAGAGAGAGGTCGTGGAAGGCTCCGGGCACTGTCAGGGGTAACATTGGAGCAGATATTGTAATAATGTCTGGTGTCTCCTTGTTCAAATGTGAACACATAGTCTCCAGAAGGAGGTAGGCTGCTCCCAGGACATTTTGCAGGTGACTCATTTTCATGTTTTTCATTCTCTGTTCCCAATTCCTCACAATCCTCCTCTTCACTGGCTGCAGGGGGACTAGGTAGACATTCAGCAATATTTGAGAGTGCAGGAACGCAAAAGAATTGGTTAATATCAGGCTCACAGTGGGAATCAGCAGAGCACAGGTCACTTTGGGAATGAGAATCATTGCTGTGCAGTTGCTGTGGAGACAATGATGGTGAATAGCGATCTTCACAGCAGTAAGAGTCTTTCACTGGTAAATGGCATGGGCGTCTGGTAGAAAAGTAGGTCATGAGGTCGTCCTCCTCTAGGGCATCTATAGAGTCACTGGACATGCTGGTCATGAAATGTGACTCAGTTTGGTATGAATCAGATGCTTCAGATGATGGGTCATCGACAATGATGACACACTGAGGTTGTTGAGGCTTTTTCTCTTGCTCTTCGTCTTCCTTTTCTGTGCCCACTCTCTCGTTGTCTCTTTCTACTGTTTTTCCATTATTACCAAGCATAGATTCATGGATGGTTTCTTTGTCCTCCTCCCTTTCCTTCTTCTCAACCACCTCCTCTTCTTTGCCTCCTTCCGTCTCCACCTCTTCATCTTTTTCTATGTAACTTTGTGCTTTTTCGGTTTCGTCTGGTAGCTTATCACTGGGTTTAACTGCTGTGTTGTTGCTTCTGGCAGTGCTAGCAACATGAGCAAGGAGAGCATCCACGTCTGTGTCTGAGTCGTCAGAGTCACTGCCACAGTGTGACACATAACCTATACACAATGGCAGAAGCACAGATAAAATCACACTGTGAAAATTGTCTTTGTCAACATGCAAACAGTGGTCACATTTTTCACAATTCCTTAGATATAAAGTATAGGGTGGCTACATACTCGCTACTCACAATTAGTTCCTATAGTTTTTGTCACATTGTTTTTTTATAGTAATCACATAAATGTCATATATACCTTGTGATTTTTATAGGCTATAAATGCAAACAGTTTCCACTGTTAAAAAGTCTGTGTAAAATTTTTATTTACTTATTTATTTTTGTTTTGCTATTTTTAGAAAATTGTTACAACCAGAGTATGTGAGCAGTGTAGAGTGGAAGTGGAGTGCTTAGATTCTGCCTGAAGCATGAATCTTTTTTATTTTCTCAAATCAGAGCAACAATGTTTTCTCTTGTTTAAAGAGACTTTCTAAGATTTTTCAAAATGTTCAAAATTCATCAAAGCTCACATTAGGGCTGTCAAAATGGCTGAAAAACAAAATTCGAATTTTGTGCTTAAATATAATCAAAATTCTAATTATATTCGAATTTAAAATGCATAATTTCAGTTAGGGTAATCTAAAGATTTTATTGGTTGTGTCAATTAACCCTAACCTTAACCAGTGAAATTGACTGCACGGCGGGATTGGCGCTGAATAGCGTGGTAAAGAAATATGCTCAGGAGATAAACAGTTAATAAGATTATGCA
>NW_015647958.1:265949-266255 GCF_001515625.1 Sinocyclocheilus rhinocerous
CCTCACCGGACAATGGCACCTTTTTAGTTACACCCAGCGTCACTACCCCCTCCTACCCTGCGAATTTCGAGCCCCGGGACGCCCCCGTTGCTTAAAACAAAGCTATAGAGTAAAATATTTGTGCTGTGCTGGGACGACTCGCGGGAGAGCTCGTGGGTGATTCGCGTTTATTTCATGAAGCAGAGGTTCAAACTCCAGTCCAAACACCACTGGCCAAGAGCTTTGGGCTCTGCTCTCACGGAGAATATTTATTTATATAGCATATTTTATTTTAGATCAACTAGAAACAATGTTTAATTTATAAAG